>NC_056739.1:1711741189-1711891189 GCF_019279795.1 Protopterus annectens | reverse complement strand
TATATATATATATATATATATATATATATATATATAGTTATGCTAGTTTACTGTTTAGGAGCTAGATGGGTTTTCTTTACTTATGTGGTTTGCACTCCTATACATTGGTATGGGAGCCAGTTCATAAAACACTTGCGATTGGCATTTATGTATTGGCTTACTAGTATGCAACTATTGAGCTTTTCTCTGTAAGGACAACTTACTGGTGTACTGGGGATTTCTCCTTTTACATGATGGTTCAACGTCAGAGTTGATAAACATAAGTATGCGGTGTGTATGTGGTGGGGGATGCAGTTGGCAACATTGGAAGTACAGAGGGTCATGACCCCTTTCAGTCATGCTTTTTTTTGTTCTATTTTTATTTTTTAGAATGCTGCCTGAATTCCTGTGGTTTCACTCGTTTGTGATTGCTGTTTTGTGAGTTGATCCCAAATGACCCTATGCTAGTCACTGGAATTGCTATACATCACTTTCAAACTTATATACTTTTTCTGATTTTTAGCATGTCACAAAGGCATTTCTTGTTGCAGTTTTCTTACTTTCTTCTCTGCACATAAATAAATAACAGCAGGGCACTACTGGATTGTTGTCCTTTGTAGCTGTCTGGTCTTTAACAATTATGACTTGATATATATGATACCCAACTGCAGAAAAATCTGTCTGAAGACTGACATCCATCAGATGAATCCTGCAGCAATGAACGATTATTTTGCACATACTGTTGCAGTGAATTATCACTTTACATTAAGTTAATAGAATAACAAATTCTAGAAAGTACTATACCTCTCTTTCCTTATGTTCCTAATATTAAATAGTGCTGCCTGATTTCACTTTTTTTCTTGCACCATAGATTGATTCTGTGTGTTACTCTTCAGGCTTCTGATAAGCTGCCTCCTCATTTTCCATTTAGAAGACTGATGTAAGAATGAATAAATACAAAAGCCTGAGGAAAAACCCTGAGAGCTACAAAAAAATGAAACAGAAAATCCTGAAATGCCTTCACATGAACTGAGTATGTTCTCCAGGTGTTTCTACTCTGCCATTACCTTGTTTGATCTCAAACTCACCCTTCCCAACAATCACCTTCAGGAAGATGTTCCTAAAATGACTACCAAGCCATGTGGGTACTGTGAGGATATCAGATACTGTTATCTGTGCTAGCATGTCTGGCTGCAGTTTTGTAAATATTTTTTATAAATGCCAGCATGACTAGCTATAATTTTGTAAATACGTTTATTTTTTTTATTGTTTCTTTGATTTGTGTAAGATGTTTGAATCAATCAGTATTCTTCTGGCTCACCAAATGTACATGTCTTTTAAAAGAATTCTGAATGCAGGTAGCATCAGACAGCTGACCTAGAACGATGTCATCGTGTGCCAGAGCTGAAAGGAATGAAATCTCCACCGCAGCTGTTTTTATTTACTTTTCAAAATTCTGAAATGATAGAGTAGAATTTTCATAACAGCTTTCTGTGACTTTTAAAAGATTCTGCTATAAAATGCAGGTTCAGAGTCAAATGAGTTCAGTGTAGTTCAGTTGCATCAGTTGTTCAGTAGTCAGTGGTTGTTTTCCAGATCCATATTTATCACATTTATTTACGTATTTATTTTCAGAACTGTTCAGCAGAGATAATAGGATTTGCTATTCCAGTCGCTGAGGACCAGACAACAGCCTGAAGAGTGGATATATATTCTTACTTTGCTTGCAGAAGTAAAAGTATCATCTTGCCTTGCTGAGTTAATTAGATCAGACAGGGACAGTTAATCTTTAGACCGTTAGGAATCTACAGTTAGATATTTAGAGTTTTTCTTCAATCAGTGTGAAACCTATCCTACAGTGTTATTTTCGTAATTCCTGTGTGTGAAACTCTGTGGTTTATTTAAATCAGTTATTCAGTGTATATATGTTTTAAATAATTTTTATTTACTAAATATTTTACTACCTTCTATTGTGGCTGATTACTTAGAAAGTACTTTTTGTACCCTGAGAGTGTTTATGCTTGTTGTGATAACACCAGGGCCACTCCGAAAAGCTTTACTACTAGGATTGCTTGCTACCTTTTATATCAATATTTATTTTACTCAATATAATTGAACACCTCTTTTGAAGGGTATTGTGGTACTTTCACCAATGGCAGTGTTACCTTGTAATCTGGGAAAGAGGACATAGCAGGTAAATATGTGCCAGTCTTTCCCAAGAGTATTTGTATGTGTGATTATCAAACATTTAAGAGTGAGTGTGTCAAATACCTAGAACTGGGACACAGTGCTCTACAGTGGGTAGTGTGAAGACTCAATGAGGACTTGCAGTGAAGCATATAGTCCAGTCCCAGGTTTGTAGCCTGTTCCTAATGTACCCTTAGGGGAAATTGTGGGTTCTATCCCTGCTTTTAGCGACACTCCCTAACCAGAGACAGTGGTGAGGATTGAAGCTCCTTAGTTATGCCCCAGGTTTAAGTAGGGGGTCATCACAGGTACATCAACTTTAATTAATCTTAAATTTTGGAATGACTAATTTATTTTCTCACCAGCAGTAATGCAGGATTTCTTGAATATGGTATCAGACATTTCATTCTGACATGTTGTGGGGTCTACTATGCCCTGCATTTACCAAGGTGATATTAAAAGGCATAGCAAACTAGAGTAAGTGATGTGAAGTGTAACTTGGACGAAAGGATTAAAGATACAGTTAAAACAGTTAGGCAATAGCTCGTGTACTTATACTGTAGTTACACTTTTTTCTTAATACGTAAAGCAGAACAAAGATGTTTATTTTTTACAATGGTAAATCTTTGTTTGACAATAGCAAGGGAAGCTCTGAGTTTTGATTGGTTTATCCCTTCTTCAGACCAATAGATTTTCTCACCATTTCTTGTCTTTAGTAATTCTATGAAACTTTTGTATTTCATTTACACATGACATGTTTACAGTACAGAACACTACAGCATATGTCTTGGGGATTTACCAATTTCTTATCCTTCCAAATCATGTGGTCATATGTTCTGACATTACTGCACAAGGCATGAGTGACGCAGTAGCCTATACCATACATATTGTACAGTACATCGGACTGACAACCTAAAACAGTATGTAAGACTCTTTCAGGACTTAATCAATGTGTGTCACATTACATCACAAGCAGGAATTACAAATAAAATGGGTAATAAAGTTGTATTACCTGCATCATTTTAGTGTGAAGGCCTTGGCCCATCTCAGTTCCACCATGTGTCACCAGCACTGAGCCATCCTTGTAAATGTGAACTAAAGCTGCTGCCTAAAAAATATATTCATTACATTAGTCTATATTCTTGAACCATGATATTATAAAATATGTACTACAGTGTTCTGTTATTAATAAACAGTACAATATGCTAAGGGATGTAATTCACAAACCATGTCATCGACTGGGATGTGAGTCATACTTAACCGAGCATTCAAGGGTATTATGAGTTACAACGAACTGCATATGCATCCACAGTATAAATCTTTATTGTGCATTCAGATGAGTTTCACCCTGCATTTTATTTCAGCTTCCTAAGAGTGAGATCTGCACATAACATCCTATGTTGTGGTATGACCTTTTCTTCTTATGAGATGGCACTTATGAAAAACATGGTGGAAGCTAATAAGCTTAGGAATTAAATTCAACACTAAAAAAGTTTGTAGCCATAGTCTCATTCAATTAGCTATATCCCAATAATTTCTGTAATAAGAATATTTAGTTACACAGTTTCTTTTAACAGAAATATATTATACTTACATTTCACATGTAGTGCAATTCCTGTTTTATTTACGGATTGGCGGTATTGATTTTATTCCTCATGTACTCCATTTATTTAATAATTATTCATTACATCAAATAAGGTTCTGTTATCATGCAACAGTTGCAAATTCTAAGAAGAAAACTGCAATCAAACCCACCCAGCTCCTCCAGCAGACCACCGCAGCTGGAAAATTAAAATTAATGAATGACTGTACAGTTTGGCAAAATCCAGAAATAAGGCTTACATAAGACGCCAATAAAACCAAGAGTGCTTTAATAGATCTAAACACTTTTGCTTTCTAATTGAAGACTTCATCACAGATAAAAAACATCAGCGTTTACCTGCTTTAAATATGCTTTCTAATCAGTCAAAAAACAATCAAAATATTAAATAAATCAAGTAGCATAATTACTAAAATTTGTAGTTCATAGTACAAAAATAAAACATTGTACCACATGTTATGTACAATAAATAATACTCTTTCTGTATATTCTAAATACCACAAAAACTATTTTAATAAAAATCAAATTATTTAAATTCAATTCAATACAGCAGCAATGTGTTTACGGATACAGTTAAGTGATAACACATCATTCAGCCCCAGTGTATTTGTAGCATACAACTGTAACTGCCACTTCAGTTATTTTTGTTGAAGAAGTTCAGTGTTCTCTCCTCTATTAATAATGTTCAGTTTGTCTATAATAAAAATATAAACCCTTTATAACTTGGACAGTGCAATATGTGCTTAAATAATGCACTAGTAGGTTTAGATTTTGATCTAAGAAGATGAAGAAATGTGTTTTTTCCAAATATTGCAAATTTATTAATGCTGGACCATATGTGGTAGTGGAAGGCTATGATAAAACTCTTACTTGTCCGGGTATTTGTAGTTGTAAAACAAAAAAATGGTAGTATACCTAGCATCATGTACTTACTGCCTTGCATTTTATGTAGGTAAAACGACCAGGATACTCAAAGATTATATATATATATATACATGTATATGATACAAAAAAATGAAACCTACTAATGCACTATTTAAGCACACATTGCTCTGTCCAATTTATAAAAGGTTTTTATTTTTTTATTACAAAGAAAGCACACATCAGGTTGCCAAATTCCCACACATAACACCCACCTCACATAGCACACAACACAAACATAGACTAATGTATGCTGAGGCACTGAAAAGTAATCTTCTTCAACAACAAAGATGGACTAGTCTGTCAAGTGGTCAAAGCTTTGCCTCAGCAAGTCTCAGCAAGCCCAAAGGTACTCAGAAAAAACACCAACTAGCACCACACATACTGGCACTCTCAGTCGAGCCCCCAACACTAAACCCCTATGCAACGCAAACACACTTCCCAGGAATCTTGTCATAGGGGACTCCATTGTAACATATACTGATGCCCTCTAACCAGGCTGAACAAGGAGAAGATACCTGTTAGTTATTTATCTGGAGCCATGATCCACCAAATCACACACACACACACTAAAGTCTTTATGCCACAGGTACCAGTATGATTCATTATAATCCAAATATGACTATAAGGGAGGATCTTCAACAGATCCTGGGAACTACAGACCCATTAGTCTGACTAGTCTTATTTTCAAAGCCATGGAAAGAACTATCATGGAAATTATCAACAAGGACATAGGATACCTCCAGACACTAGATCCATCCTAGTTAGGCTTTATCGAAGGCAGTTCATGCTTACTGAATCTGGTAGACTTCTTTGAAAAGGTACTAAGGCATCATTTGAGGGGAAAACTGTACATACTGCCTACCCAAATCTGGCTAAAGCAATTGATATGATACCCTACTCGAGAATTGCCAACAAACTTATAGAACTAAGTATAAACCTATTTATTACATGCTAGACAGCTAGCTGGCTCACTGATAGGACCCAGGATGTTTAGCTCAGTGAGGCCACCTCCATAAAGAGGCCAGTCTCCAGTGGAGTCCCCCAGGGCTCTGTTCCAAGTTCACTCCTCTATGTCATCTAATTCTCAGATGTCAAAGTCAATGTCAAGGGCCTCTGGCTAGCCAAGCTTGCACATGATTGCAAACTGGGAGCAGTCATTGAATCCCCCCAAGATAAGAACACCCTTCAGGAAGTTCTAATACAGACAAATTCTTGATGCCAATGCCATTGCTTAAAACTCAGTACCAAGAAATGCATTATATGCAATAAAACACCCTTAAAAGTTGAGTCATTAGTTAGGGATCTGGGGACTCATGTAGGTAGTAATCTAGCCTTTGACCAACATGTGTCCAAAGTGGTAAGAAAGTCCTTCTATGTTTCTCAGCTTATAAGCAAGGGCATTGCATCCAGGTCCAGAGAGGTCATTATACCACTGTACTTGGCCCTCATCTGACCCATCACAGAGTATAGCGCCACCTTCAGTATGTACCAGACCAGACACATGCAGCAAGTGGAATGTCAACAAAGGTTCTTATAAAAGAATACAGACAGTGAACAAAAAGTCATACACTGATCACCTCAAAGCCATGTCTTGTTACTTGGTATTATACAGACTTCTGAGAGATGATCTTTGTCTGGAATACAAGTCATCCCTGGACCATGATTTGATGAAACTTTTGCACATCCACAAAACAAACAGCATCAGAATTACTAGATTAAAAGACCTACATTTTGCTTGTAATATAAATAGAATGTGTTGGAGAGACAGATATGTTTATCAGAGTATTCCTTTTCTCTGGAATGGGCTACCCCATCCATTAGAAGCACAGTTCCTCCTTATCCCTATTAAAGTTCGACTTGGACCAATGGATGGGTAATTGGAAATTCACCCCTGGTATAGTGCCTATGTCTCTGATGGACAGAGGCAGTCAGTAAATCACTCCTATATAAATCAAATTTTTTGATCACATTTGGTAGGGTTGACGCCTTTTGTTGTGGCTAAAACTGTACTAGGCCACAACCTTTGTACCTCCCATAGCCCTACCCATCTTCTTTCATCTCCCCACCTACTTTCTGCCCATTTTGTGATGTTATTGTCATGTCAGATGGGGAAGACCACCCTCTTTTTTACATTTTGATGTTTTTTTTTTCCCCTGCTGATTTACTATGCTTGTCTGTAAAAAAAGTACATTAAATTTTCTGATTTAACAAATTCCAGTAGTCTGTTTCTTTTTCTTGAAACAGAATACCAAAGTTTGTACAGTGTTTTCCAGACTACCAGACAATCAATTTGATTTCTGCACAGTGTGGAAAAAAATGGATAGGTGGCAACGCTATGTTTGGGTTGGATGCCTAGGCTTATAAGGACCCTAGGCTTATAAGGGCCCTAGAGGTCTTTAGCCTAGTATACACTTATGAACTAAAATTGTAGTACCATAACATTTCTCATATTGCTATTACAAAAAAGCTGCTTTCAGTCCATATGTGACCTTTGGATTAGTACGTTGAGAATACCAACATTTGCTGATTTTTCTCTTGCCTTTGTTAACACGATTATTTCTAAGGAGGTGAGAATTTTTTGGGGTGTTATTTGTTAGAATTTCTGCTGAAGAATTCTTGAGACAATGCTTTAAAATGCAATTCTCAGTTGGTGGTTCATTTGTTGTTTTGCCTGTCATTTGCTATCCATCAAAGACTGACTGGATTTTTTTTGTTCTGTATTTTATATTTTTATACTTATATAATGTGTTTCCATAACTGTTATCTGTTTTTGCTGCTAGTTTATTTTCACTCAGGCTACATATGCCTACAAAATGTTTCAGACCTGTAATAGTGTTTATTTTCTCACTTTTGTCACCTGCTATGCTTCACTTCATCTTCATTTTCCACTTTAAGATTTAAACCTAAGTGCTTTGCAAAATGTTTAAGTATAGTCATTGAGAAATCTTAAGAAAGAGAGGAGGACTTGTAAGAAAGCCAAAATTAAGTAGAACCTACAAAACATCAGAAAAACATGCTGACTCAGCAAGCCAAGCAGATGACAATAGCTGATATTATATGAAGTGTTCATGAGTATGTCAAGCTTGGATCTACTATATGTTCTCGAGACAACCATCCTTGCTGCTCTAACTCCCGCTAGTTCATGTCACCTAATTAAGCATCCCTCCCAAAGCCCAACCTTTTCCAGCCCTACTGGAATTCTGACCCTGACACTATAAACTCCCACCCAGTCCCTAATCTTAAACTTATGATCATTCCCTAACCCCTTTCGCCATTCTTCTGCATCATGGAATACTATCATTTTCCTGTTAATGTGTATCCCACCTCTTTATTAAAATACTTTGTCTGCAGCACACATCCCTAAATCCCACTATGGTTTAGAATTGCACAGTTTGCTAAAACCACGCTACGCATCTTAAACCCTCTCTGTGAAATAACGCTTCCTTTCATCATGTGTGAGCCATTTTTTTATCTGTCTTTTGACTGTGTCACTTTTGTTCTAGTATATCTGCTTTTTCAAAGCATACTGCTTTCATTAACCTCAATAATTCCTGTGTGTCTGTTTTATGCTTCTCTCATGACCCCTATTTCCCTTATTTCTCTCAGAGCATACAAATGAATTTCTTTAGTTTTCTTTTTTCCTCCTTCTGTATCTTCAGTTGCCTTGACATATATGCTGAACCACTTTATGGATTTTCTTTGTCATAGTGTGATTGAAATTTCCTAGGTGGATTCTGAGACTATACTCTGGACTTCACTTTCTGTTTGTACAGGTGAAAAGTAATAACACTTCATATGTATCACAGAATTTCTACAATGTTTTTTCAGAGTTCTCCCATCACCTGACAATAATTAGATCATGTGACCATTACTGTAGTTATTATTTCACAACTCATTATGCAGACTACTGTTTTTTTTAATTACTAGCAGCATTATCTTAATTTTGTTGTACTGCATTCAAGCAACCCTACGCCGTGTGCTTCTTTAACTTTGGAATCTTCCTTGTTGTCAGACTGCCCCCATATTCAGTATCAGTTATATTACAGATCTTTGACTCATCTACAAAGAGCTATGCATTTTTCTTGTCATTCTTCAATGACGTTCACATAGGCAAAGAAGATTATTGTCCCCAGAAGTAAACAATTTTTTTCAAAACCAACTTTTTCGAATTCCTATCTCCAGTTCAGCAGTTGGCACCCTAGCCATCAGAAGAAGGCTATTGTGAAGGGCCAAATGGTTAGAGCTGCCAGGATGGTAAGTGATGATGGGGAATTTGTAGATGAATTAAATTTCATGATTTCCCTATTTTTGAACAGAGGGTATCCCGAAAAATTATGTTTGGATTTATTTCAGGAAATCAAACACAAAAGGGAAGCAGGTGTGTTTCAAGCTATATTAAATTCTTCCAATAATCAAAGCAACCCCTTTGGGCATGTTCAGTTCAACTTTTTTGGCCAAGTCACCTTTATTGTTTATTTCTACCTATAATGGTGACTCTGATGAGATTAGGAAAATAATTAACAGAAATTGGGGTATTTTCAGGACGGATAAAGATTTTGTGCCCCAATTTGGAAATAAACTGAGTTTTGTATATAGAAAGGATTTATCATTTAAAGACATGTTTGAAATGAATTCATGGGGAAAGGGGCCCTTGTGCAATAGACCAAAAGGTAATTTTAAATGTGGAAGGTGTTCCATGTGTCCTTATATTTTTCCTACTGGTAACAGGTTAGTGATTAATCATTGTTACATTTCTATATTAGGTCATTTTAACTGTTACACCAAAAATGTGGTATACCTTGCTTTATGCCAAGTATGTAATGCTTTTTATGTAGGAAAAATGTGTAGATTTTTTAGGGAAAGGATTAGGGAGCATCTTTTAGATGTTAGACATCTCAAGACCACTAATGCCCTTGCCAGGCATGTGGTTGACTATGCTGATCATAGTTTCAAGTTTTGTATTTTACAACAGATTAAGGTAGATCAACAGGGTAGGGTCATTGACACACATTTGGACATCTGTGAACTTAGATGGCAGCTCAGATTAAATGCACATAATTATCCTGGTCTTAATGAATATAGTACTGTTAAGCCTTTACTTAAGTTAATGAACATTACAGGTAACAAATTATTATAATTTATAATTTTCAATATGTACTAAGTGTGTATATACAAAAGCTTTTCATATCACACATTTATTGTAGTTTTTGACATTCGTATTATTGGTAGGATACAAGTTTTATTATTTTTAGTTTTTTGCTTTCATACATCAACTTCATACAATTGTGGCATACATTTTACATTTTATATTCTGTATATTCCATTTCGTCTTATTTTGGATTTCGTAGGGTTGTACTGATAGGTAACACTGGTTAGATTTTTTATAAGTTTTTATAGTGATTCAATTTCATTGAATTGTTAATTAATTAATTGTTTAATTGTATTGTGTATTTAAGTGTGGTTGCTGTGGTGTTTTTAGTATTCTGAAGAAGTCTGATTATACGGACAAAACCTAGGTCAATGGTGGTTTATTTTCACTGTCAATAAACTCTTGTCGGCTGGACCTCGTCTTCTTGGATTTTTTGTTTGTGGACATTTGGTTCTTGGTTGGTTTGTTAATCCAAGACAAACCTCTCAACCTCTTAGCTCAAGAAATCTGGTCAAACCCTAACGTAATGGGGGACAAAGGTTCAAAAATAGGGACAGGTTTTAAAATTGCTCTGATAAATGTCGAAAGTTGCTAACATAGCAGGATTTGTGTTAGCATGCATTTTCTGAAGGATATGAAGTCTGAAACTCAAATATATGTCATTATTCAGTGACTTCAAACCTCAGTCCTTTTCCAGAAAACCACAAATTTTATAAGGAATAGAACAAAAATATGAGGTACAAATCTGGACAGTTGAGAGGTATGTTCCCAGATTATCTCCCTGGGAGCTACATCATGGTTCAAGACTAAATTGGATTTTACCATTTCTGTGAGCCTGTGTCAAGTGTTTTGGTCATATCCTGGTAGACTACTAGTACTGTCCTGTCTTGTTTACTGTTCTGATAAACCAGTCAAGGAAATTTACATGAAGAATGTAAAGAGAAGCAAATTTAACAGACACCTATTTATCAGAAAACGATTATATGCATAACTTATTAACTTTGACGTTGTTTGGTCTGTGTATGCTAAATGTTTACTCATTTCTCAACTATGCTTTTCTGCCACTGGTTTAAATAACTGTAGTGTCCCTGCCTGTGACAAAAATGTGACATAGTTTAAATCTTTTCAATTTGCCACACATGTAACTTTAGCATATCTGCCATCAGAGAGCACTTTATTATGGCATAGTGTGTTGTATTTAACACTTAAGTTTAGTCTGTGACACAGAGGGATAAGTTGTGGCTCTGGCCCTGATGACTTGTGTTAGGCTACCTTCCTAGGCAATGAAGGAACAGTGCAGGGTGAGACAGCAATGGCTGTGTGGTCCCTGATTACATTTCTGTCAGGGGAGAGGGAAGGATAAAGGAGATATTCTGGGGGCAAGCCCTATGCCATGACTTCTCATGGAGACCAGGGTCATTGCCAGCAAGCATGTATGCTGATACACATGGTGGGTAGAACAGTTAAACAGCATACCACTGCAGCGATGGGTCAGCTCCCTCACAGTGCCCATGGCAGACACATCACAAGTACCACTGTGGTGGGTTAGGGCATATTCAGCACACAGCTGACATACCTGTCTCTATGAACAGAAATGCACTAACATGGAATTCTTGTCCTCTGCTTTGGATTTAGATTGATCAGCCAGTTGAGGGAGACTTTTGGCACTAAAGGCCAAAGGGTTGAAACTGGACATTGGAGGTTCAAAACAATGAGAGAGAGGGAGCAATTATGTTGTCTCACTGCAACAGTGATAAGCCTTGCAAAAGTTACTATTAAACTATTAGAGAAAAATATAAAAACAATACATATTATTCACAGACATACTCATGTTTGCACTTTGATGAAAAATTGTGCCTTGTCTTAATCACATCTCAGTCAAAGATATGCTGCCTTCTGCCATAGGCATTAGTCTTCTGACCAGGCATTGATGCTGTTTTACTTATTTATTTATTCTTTACCTAATACACAGTTTGTCCTGCTAGTAGCCAAACACACAACAGTCTGATTGCTAGTACAGCCCTAGATCTTGGCCATTATTGAACATCACTGTCTTCCTATACTCCCCAGCCCTCTGTACTTCTCTTTTGCTTTGTGCTATGGATTGTATGTGCCCATGTGATCCTTGGTGTGCCTCACCAAGTTTGCATTTCACCTTCAGTGGAGAACATCCTTTACCAGCAATCAGCAAGTATCACATATGGGACTAGAAGGAGGCACAAGGACAGATACATTTGGACTATAAAGAACGTAAGAAGGAGCGTCCATCCCTATTTTCTGGCTGTATTTTTGTCCAGCTCCTTGACAGTACACCATACCACTATTAATCATAACCACCTCTAAGAGTCACTGTAGGTGCAGTTGTTTACCTCATTGTTACCTGCAGAATCACTGTCTACCAATTAATGATAATTCCTGACAACATGAGTGAGTCCTCAACAATCCATTTTTCCAGCAGTGAACACAGTTTCTCAATTTATTCTTGGTTTATGTACAGATTATTATGAGTAATATTATTGTAAGTAATATTAAACAAATTAATTTCTTCCTTTACCACCATTTACTTTATATTATTAACCAAGTCTAACCTCTTCTAAAGTAAGTGGAAGTCTGAGAAAGTCATGCTAATTATTATCAAAACTGTCAGTGCTGCATAATCAGTACATTATGCAACTATTCTATGAAGGAATGCTGTCAATAAATCTAATACCAACATACCTTGTACACAAAATCAGATGAACTTCAACTGGCATATGTCTTATTCAGGGAGAGTATACACTACATACATCTTAATACAAGCTGATAGTCAGTAGATAACTAGCAAATATATATTTATTAAGAGCCAAAGTACTATCTGTATAAACAGCACAGCAGAATGTTACTCATAAAAGCAACAAAGTCAAAATGACTGCAACTGTCTATTCAGATGTTGTCATATATTTTGATGGTCTGTATACTGGAAAAACTTCAGTTTTTAGAACCATACTTGGGGCTATCAGCATTCGCACACCCTTCCTATTACCTCACTGGTCTGCTGAACTTGTAGGCCTACCATTAATGTGTCATGTTAAAACATCTGTCAAATTGATAAAGTTCAAAAACAATAACAGCAGCTGGAGATCATATCTATCATAACTATTCTTTACCACAACAATATGATTAATGGAACACAATGTTTTATACATCAGAAAATGCGTAACATTTAACTTGCCTGATTCAAGAAGCCAACATCAAAACCCACTCCGTATTTTAATGGAATTATTGCAATGCCACGTTTTTTCCAGCGGTTCTGCTTATTAAACTCTGCTATTGCTATTTTCTGGTTGTGATATGAAGATTTCAGTAAACACTCATTCCAGCACCTAAGCAGCTGTGTTGAGTCAAATTCCTGTTTGTAGTGAGTTACGGTCATACCTTTATACATATTCATTTCTCGAATCTGAAAGAGTATAAGAGAGAGAGATATATCATTTTATTTATTTATTACAGTTTGATAATTGGGTAAGAGGACTGGTCATTGGACGCTTTTCAAGCAGAACTCAGGCACAGTTATGCATAAATATACAGACAGACCAATACATGCAGGAATATTGCAGGCAACATATGGGAGGAAAATACTGACCAATACATACAAGTCCATTGTAGACAATATGTTTGATAACCAAAATTTAAAAAAAACTGTATTTCTATGAAATAAATGACAGTGGACTGCATATATCAAAGAAGAGAGTAAATGCATACGAGAGAGCATTTGTAAACTATAAAGTCTGTCACTAATTAGACATACAGTTAAGCTGAAAGTCACGTTACCTGCAAAGTAGCAAATTCATCAGTAAAAAAATGGCTTAGGTAGGCTTTTCCCTTAAACTATTTGTGTTTAGTGGTACAGCCAGTTCAACAGTAGAGATATTTTTAAATGAGATGGTTTGTCATCATTAGTGAAGGAAAAAGGGCAAATCATTCTTATCAGATAAAATATTTGTAATACATGCTTGATCTGCGACAATCTTATGCACAGATAAACTATGAGAATACATGCATATTTACAACATGACATTTATTTCTGTTTATTTTTATAAAACATGTTTTACTGGAGATTATGTCTGTTAAACAAAAACAAATTCCAAGAACTGCAGAAAATACCCAATGAATAGAGAGAGAGAGAGAGAGAGCAAGAGAGTATGATAGCCTCAATTTTTCAAGTTAGACATTTTAACTAACCTTTCTGCATAATATGGAGGTAAATGTAATGAAATAAACAGGCCCAGCTGGTGAATAGACACCATATTGCTTACAAATGATTTAACTGCCCAGGAAGACTAGTTTAAGATAATGTTTTAACCAGTGGTTAAAGAATGATGTTTCATGCTTCATATTATTTTGCAGGAACTAAGAATCATATCACTTGTGTAGGATTTCTGTATTAATTGAGGCTGTGCTTAATTTCAACACCATCCCTGGGATTTAGAAAGCTTCTCTTTATCCATGCTACTTTACCAACTCAGTTTGGGCACTTAGTGCGATAATAATGTGGTAACTCTGCGCATAGAACACTTCAGTAGCAACTCAGCACCATATCTGTGAATTAAACAGTGTGTTGTCAGACTCTGCAGCAATACTGTTCTCCCTCCCAGCCCACACATAGACATCCCCTATATATACAAACACAAAATCACATATACAAATTCAGACACCTATGTATACACACACACACACACACACACACGCACACACGCACACACGCACACACACACACACACACACACACACACACACACACACACACACACACACACACACACACACACACAAGCTTTCCATCCACTAAATCATTTATCTATGCATGCATATGTAGATACACGGATCCTTTCTCTGCATTCATATATCCGTCTATACAAGCATAGATACATATCCATCCATACATAGGTTCATAGGTTCATAGGTGTGTACTAGGCTAATGGCCCTGGAGCCCTTACAAGCCTAGCCCATAGGATTACCCCGGCATCATGCCACCCAACCTTAGTTCCCAGTGCCTCTGTCGAGGAGAGCAACTGGAGTGATCCCTGTGGTGAATTTTTTATTTCCCATCTGCTCATCAAGATTTCTCTTGAAGAGGACCTGTGAGGTGCTCTGCTTGACATGTATGGGAAGTCTATTCCATAGCATGGGCAGTCTCTGGGTTATGAACCTGTCCCTCCAGTACATTCTGTTGATTGCGGTAATGAGGCTGTGGTCTCTGGAGCATGTTGTGCAGAGGGATTGGGATTTCTTTAGATGTAGCATTTCTAATAGAGCTGGGTTTGTAAGTCAAGCAGAGATCGCCTCTAAGTAGGTGATATGAGACAGAGAATAGTTGGAGTTTTTTGAGTCTGTCCATATAAGACAAATGTTTAAGGCCTAGGATTCTCTTTGTGAGGTACTTTTGTGGCCTCTCCAGTTGTTGCAGGTGTTTAGTGAGATATATGCCAATTGGGGCATTGTACTCAATGACTGGCCTAATGAGGGAAGAGTAGAGGGAGACAATGACCTCTTTCTTCCTGGATGCAAAACCCTTAGTAATGAGATGTGCCACATAGAAGGACTTTTTGACCTCAGTGGCAATGTGGTGGTCAAAAGAGAGGCCGCTGTCAACCTGTGTTCCCAGATCTCTTATAACGCCTTCTGTGTTCAGTGGACTACTATTGATGTAGTAATTCATGGGAACTGGGTTTTTTCCCAAAGGGGATGATGACACATTTTTTTGGCATTGAGCTTAAGGCCATGGTTCCGACACCAGTCGTTGGTCTCACTGAGGCCTTTATGTAGGATGTCAACATCAATGAATACATACTACTACTGTGTGCATAAAAGCATCCCATGTATTCATCCATCTACCTTTTGCATATATAAATGCATACATGCATCCCTTTTAGCCATCTCAGTAGTGCATACACAAGTGCATATATTCTATTTCTCTCTCTCTCTCTCTCTCTCTATATATATATATATATATATATACACACACACACACACACACACACACACACACACACACACACACACACACACACACACACACACACACACACACACACACACACACACACACACACACACACACACACACACACACACACACACACACACACACACACACACGTCTTCTATCCATCCATGTGTATAGCCATCTGTCATGCAGACCATATGGGTTCTCTTTATTTTCATATACCATTTTTTATAATTCCTACCCAAAAAGTACCAAACAAAACAATGATTACTCAATCAGTGATGGTATTGATGAAGAGTTTATAAGGGCTGTCTTAACAACTTAAATGAACCAGCATATTTAACTGCGGTTACAGAATGTGTAGTGCTGGTGAAATCAGACATCAAAAGTACTTTCTGATGGTTGAACACCACAACCAAAGATTAGGAATGGCTATGGTGTGAGTGCCTTAGCAGTTCTGATTTGGTATATATTACTATATCTATTGTTTAATGTGCACCATTTTGAGAAGTAAAACGGTTGCAAGGTGACAGGTGTTACTACAGAGTCACAGTACCCTACCTAAATGTCTGCCTTTTGGTATGTGTAAAGAAAAAAGCCATGTAGAGCAGATGCTCAGATATTTTTGGTTTTCGTACAGCATCTTAGAGCATGGAAGAATGTACGTTAGGTTAGTAACCTAGCATTCCAAAGCTCAATATTACCGAAAAAGAAATGGGTTTCCCCATCTTAAGTGGACAACTGACAAATACTAATAGTGTTTATGCGACTGTTATAGAAAATAGAAGGGCTGGAGATTCGTTATGATTAAGCGAGGGTCATTTAGTTGACCTAAGATTCATGTAAACTAGAATTTTTACATACCTGGGATATCAAAGTCGCTAAACAGAAATACCCCTGAGTCAAAAATGCATAAAAATAATTTGTTTTTGCATTGGGGCTAGTCCCTTGCACATCCCAGTTTCACATGGTGGCAATTCAGCTTACACTGATCTCTGAATATACCAAGTTTAAGATTGTGCAACTTCAGAAAAGAGGGAGAAAGTGGAAAACAAAAGTGCAACTTACCCTCTCCCTCTTTTGGGACTCCCCACTAAAATTAATGTGCAACCTACGCAGCCATGATGCAGTAAAACACTGACTAATTAAAACTTGCGATCTTCCTGTTTTGATGTTCAGAGACTTAATCTTCATGGCTTTAATAATGCATAGGTTTGCCAGGGTGCAGCTATGGCAAATCCTTCTTTCCTATGGTGTCTCAGCTTTACTTCATATCAGGCAGGTTTATGCATGACTCAGAATTTCATGTGTGGGACACACCTTTTTAAATAATACTTTTTTTAATAACTTTTTTTGGTCCTCCTTGGGACATCATTTTACCACTGGACTTGCTTCAGCATCACCTGGGCCAATTGTGGATCCTAAAGCAGGTCCGCTTCCATTTGGGGGGGCTCTTTAAATGCTGTACCCACTTCTATGCCACACCTCTCATGCTCACACTTAATTTAAATGTTAACTCCCCTCTTTGAACCATGCCTCCCCCAAGCGGGGTGTCTGCAATAAACACCCCCCCTCACTCCATCAGTTGACCAAATAGCTAACTGAACCCAGGTCAAATGGGCTGCAGTTACGGTTTTATCCCTCTATGCCTCTGGGACAGGTTTTAAACAAATACTGTTGAGAACCAATGTTAGTTAAAAGGTAACAGGAGATGTAGTTTTCATTTTGTGCTTGTAGAGATGGCTATGACAACATGGCTGATTTTATTTGATAGACTTGTATTACCAGTGGTACTACTTTTAATCCAACCATTCAAAGAAATCATTCTGGTCTACCAACATTCCTGTAAACACAGTGGAAGTTTGAAAAGCATACAATTCATGGCAGCGATAATCTTATACAGAACTCACAAGTAGAAAATTAATTTTTTACTACTCTCTTTAATACTTTGAAAAATGATGTTATATAACTCTGTTACTATTACTTATAAGTCACAACAACTTACTTTCAATATAAAATCAAGTATTTCTTATTTTGAATTATTTACTTGCAATTCTGACTCTTGAGTCCCTAACTTGTGGAAAATGGCACACATTACCCCCATACATAAAGGAGGTAATTCTAGTAGCATTACAAATTTCCATCCCACAGCCATCCTGTGCCCCCCCTCTCTTAAAATCCTTGAAAGATGTATTCATCAACAATTTCTCTACTATCTCTTACAAATAAGCTAATCACCAATATGCAATATGGATTTTAGCCAGACCACAGCACCTCTACTGCATTACTATCATTTGCAGACACTGTCAATAAGACTTGCAACGCTAATAAATGTGTATCTGCAGCATTTCTACATCTATCAAAAGCCTTTGACATGGTCTCACACTAAACTCCTCAATCAATTTTCTACCCTGAGTCTAACATCCGCATCTATTTAATGGTTCTCTAACTACCTTCCTAACAGGCAACAAGCAGTAAAATGGCAAGGATCCATCTCTACATACCTTCCAACTTGCACAGGAGTCCCACAAGGATCCATTCTTGGCCCTCTACTTTTCAATAATTTATCAGTAAGCTACATTCATCTTCTGGTGAAGGCACCTTGATTCAATAAGCAGATGACTCTACCATTATCTGCTCTTCAAATACCTTAACTCACCTCCAAAAAAATCACTCAACAAGCTGTCGTCCCTATTGAAACCTGGCTTACAACAGCACAACTCCTACTCAGTCCCCAAGAAACCAAACTCCTCCTCTTTACTCCAAAATCTCACACCCCTAACAACGTATATTTCAAAATCTTTTCGGCAAATGGCATCAAAATCAAGTTAGTCCACCATACCAATCTATTAGGAGTCATAACAGATGATGATCTGAGAGAAGAAGAATCCCCAGATTGAGGTACAGGAAGAACCATAAGCCAGGCTTTCATCCAGAAACTCTCATTAAGATAAAGAAAGTCACTTAAAAGTCAATTCATCTGAAATCAGTCAACCATCAACTGCTAAGCCGTTAATAAAATCAACACTTAAATACTGAAACTAATCAACATGTGATTGAAACCAAACCAACCAATAGGAAAATTAAGAATCACAAAAAAAATAAAATAAAAAAAAAAAAGTAAATACAAATATTATTAAAAAAAAATAAAAATTAAAAAAAAGAAAAATAAACAAAAAAACAACATAAACAACATGTACATCACTTAAGTTATCTGCAAATTTAAACTAGCGCTCTAATTTACTGTCTATGGTCACATCAGATTCCTAGTTGATTTTAAATTTTAAAATAGGGGTGGCTGAAGATTGACAAAATAAGGATCTATTAAATTAAGTAATCATAATAAATAAATTCCTTAAAGATTCAAAATTCATTCATAAAGCCAATATTGGCATTTCAGAAATAAGGATCATCAAATTGTCTGAAGTGGTGGCCAAGGGAAAACCCTAATGCTACACAAGAGCGTTTCTTGTTGTACCTTTTTTTTTTTTCCGAAAAGTTTTTTAGAATCTGACCTTTTTTTTCCGACTCTACCTTCCTATCATGTTTTTGACAACATTATAAAAGAAAATTGTGCAGTGCCCCCTTGCAAAAACTTGATACCAATGAAACGAACCAAAATCCATAAACTACGATAAAAAATGATTGAATATGATGAATGTTTTTTTGTAGTTGCAGGCCTGAACAGATGACTTCTTTAGGATTCTTCTGTTATTTGTTCTGATTTTTTGTCTTTTTACATACTTTACTTGGTTGGTGTCCCTTTTACTATTAATTCATCCTCATCCTCCTTTACTACCAAGGCTCTAGCTAAATAACATCACTCTTATAGCAATACCCACCTCAACTAGATTTTTTGTACCTGCTCACATACAATCATCCACAAACAATATGTATGCTTCAATAAGGACCTCTTTAATTCTCTATTTCAAAAAAACTCATTATTTTAGTACAAACAACAAAAAGCTATACCTAAGCAAAAAAAAATGCTCCTCACCTCTTAGACAACCACTCAGTAAAAAAAACCTAAAACAAATGTTCCTTTCAACCAAACTATTTCCAAAAAACCTCCCTGCTCTCCTGCTTTCTTATTTTACAAATTTTCTATTTGCCTCTTTTGCCAATTTCTCTTAAACATACTCTCTGTGCTTCTTCTCACTTCACCTCCTACATCACATTCACCCCACATCCCCACCTCCACCCTCCTCCCATTCTCCCTCAATCCTTACCTTCCCCCACTCTACCTCACCTCTCCTTCCCTCACGCCCTTCCCTGAAGACTTTGTACCTCCTTCAGCCCTCCTTCTCTCCTTCACTCTTATAAACTCCTTCACATCTCTTCACTCCCAACTCCTCATTCTCCATGTTTCCTCTTTTCCAACTAATCTCTAATCATCTGATTTTTTATCCTAATCTTCATCCACATATTATCATTGTTATTAAATTATAATACATATAAATTTTATTAATAAATATGCTTACTAAATTTTTCCATACATAATCTAACAATTAATTTATTGTTTTTCATTGCACACTATGAAACATATATTTCTTTCATTTTTTTTATTTTATTTTTTTTTCTTTTTTGTTTTTTTAAATATTTTGTTTTGGATTTTAAAAATATTGTTTTGGTTGTTATATATTATACTTTCTTGTGTGTAAAATTTTCTGTACTACTTTGTGATATATTGATTTGTTGAGATTTTCTTTTTGTTTGATGAAATCTTTGTTAGTCCAGTTGGATTTTCTTCAAAAAAATGTCAAATAATAAATAACTTTCTGGAATATAAAGGCTCAAACTACAAAACATGAATATGTGTACTGTTCACCTGTTCAGTTCTTCTTTTCCCTTCCCGTCTTTTCCCTTTTTTTTTTTCTTTGAATTTTTCCTTTTCCTATGAATGCATTTTTTCATGAATACCTTGTCACATGTGCTCTTTCATGTTCTGCTTTTTCTTCCCTTCCTGTTTTTCACCCTATTTTTCTCCAATTTGATTCATTGTATAGTACTTCCCTATCCCTTATCATAAGCCTGGAAGAAGTTCATGTTCTGAAAACTTTTTTTTTAAGTTATTCTGTTTCCATCAATTTGATTTTATCTTGAACATTTTTGAGGTTTTGCTTTTTTGAGGTTTGTTTTTAAGCTATTGTCTTATGTTATTTATTTTTATAATGTATTTTTCCGGTATATGATGTTGTAAGCTTTGTTTCGCGAAAGTGACAGACACAGCTGTACACACATTGTTACACAAATTAGTAAAGATTAGTTGTTTAGAAGTTCACGGATTAAAGCAATAATAACTTGAAATGTTTATGTCAACATTTGTTACTTTATAAAACGATATGGTATTTTGGCGAAAAATGACACATTATAAATAGTGCTCAAAAAAAAACAATTACAAATTAGTGCTATTTTCTGCAATGCAACTAAAAATGCACCCTTGCATAGTTGCAGTAGCTAATAGGTATATGCCAGTATGTACTAAGCCAGTATGTACTTCATTCCCTCTTACACTGCCCTACAAACCTCTGGCTAATATCTGACACTGTATACTGAACTGAAGTGACCAACGTACATTGTGCAGTGGGTATCCATAACATTTTGCAGCAGTATAATAATGTTGTAACACATACATACATCTCAGCATAAAAAACAATAGTGTGACATGCACACAATTGCAGGGCATTGTATTATTTCTCTCTTTTTTACACTTTGCACAGCCTTTGCTGGTGGCACATGGCCTGTATATAGAGAGAAAGAAGATGAAATCATAGAGACACAGCAACAATCATTTGAATATCCAGTATCATATGAAATGACACTACTAACATTTTTTTTTAACAAAAAAAAAAAAAAAACATTGACAAATTCCTTTATTACAGTATACATAAATATACAAGTAGGAGTAAATCAGCATAAAATAAAATCAAATCAATGTACTGCAAAGATTTGTAGTCCTTGGGATTTATTTATATTGTTATATTTTACTTTTCATTGGCTGATCCAGGAAGGACACATTTCAGCTATTACCATGTTCCAATGAGCAACAGTCAAACTGTTTACAAAATGAAAATTATGCAACAGATTGTATAAGCAGATAGAGAAATAGTACATATAGTGAGTATTTACAAATGTGTAGTGATTGTGTGACACGTGTGACACTGTGGCTTTTTAATTTTTTATTTCTTTTCATACAATATGCCTAGATATGATATGCATTTTTTAACACATCTCCCATACCCATCTTCATTATTCATTTTTAACTTCAGTGGTGGTGGCTTGAGCTTTAAAAAAAAAGTTATCACTTATCACTTTACAGATCTAACAAATGTTCATTGACAGAGCCCAAATATCAATACAATTGTGTTTGCCATCATGTATGCTTCAAAATAAAATATTCTGATACCTTGCATGTAGCATGGTTTTGGAATTGTTAATGAAAATATTAACAAGGAATATTTGATGCCTAGAGGCACAGTAGGAGGTAACTGCAGACACTCCTGGAGGTGCACTCGACTGTAATACGTTAACTACACATTTCAGCTCAGGTCAGGTTAAATCATTTTCATTTGTTAGCTTTGCTTTTATGACAGAACAGAGGGGCTTGCTCCCTGCAAAAAACAAGTGTTATTGTCTTGTTTTCCATTACAATAAAACAATAAATAGTAGCTTGAGAATATCAAGAGTCACTGGTTGAATGAAAGGTGCAAAGATTTAGGAAGTGAGTTAGAATGCTAACATAGCAAACTAGGTAGAATGAGAACAGAACTAATGTATGTGGAAATGTCAACTATGCTTAACTGCATGTAATATATAGAAGTGATTCACAGATCAGTACATGGTGGGCTTTTGGATAATTCCTAGTTAGCAGTGTAGCTCTGTACCAATTATATGTATTCATCCCTGTACATCTGGTCAGATTATTATTCTGGTTCATCTTAATCTCAGCAAATGGCCATGCCCATTTATAATTTACTTACCATTTCAGGTGGAAGACCAGAACTCTCAGCTACATCATTAATCCAGCATTCTGTAACAGCTATCCCCTGGGGAGCACCAAATCCTCGAAATGCAGTATTGGATGGCAAATTTGTTTTGCATGTAAACCCAGAACACCGAAGATTTGGAATGTTATATGCATTATCCATATTTAATAACATTTTTTTCTGTACCTGTTTTAAAATAGAAAATCCTTATGTTTTGTATATCTGATGTAATTTTCATCATTCTATTAAAAAATAACATGCGATTTTATATGCTGTAATACTAAATATAATGTTTGGCCATGGAACCATATGACTGTATATCACACTGGATTTGTGCATAAAAAACAGGATATCAGTTTATCATGTAACACAAAGTAATATGATTTTAAAGGCAAGAATAAACATTTGAAACTATTATATGACCACTGCACAGTAATTCATTCACTGATACAAGCAAGTTCAATGATAGCACTATGAATCCCATAAATTCAAATTCTGCTTGAACTGGAAAAATTTAATTTAAAACAGATTGGGAACTCCAGTTCTACATAGGGAGTAGAACCTCCCACACCTGTCAAGCAAGTGGCTGTACCCTTACTTAATATAATGAACTTGGAGGTCAGTGCATCTCAGGAAAAGGGAAGTTTCTCATATTTATGCAATTTGATTACAGAACATTTTCACAGTCATGACATTTATATTCACATTGTTCATAATGAGGTTATAATATCAGACTGTTTTATTAAATATGTTACTGTAAATAAATACTTCTGTTCCTAACTGCCTTCAGTTAGTACGTCTTTCTTACTGTATACATAATAATGGATATTGTCTGGACAAGAGCCTTATAACACTGCATATTTTGCCTGTGTTTTATTCTGCCAGTCGTTCGCTAAGTCCCTTTTCATTTTTTTCCTATAATGCATCTACAACTCATCTGCAGTGAATTGTTGCCCTCTCTGTGGACTTGACTCAAAACCTCTCTCACTACCTCTATCTCTTACCATGCAGAAATCATAATTAGTTTTTTTATGTAGATAGTAACTTTTTCTTTGAGGCTCATGACCTCACTGAAAGAAGCTCAAGAGAAACAAGAAATGCATTTCACCATCTGAACTCAGAAGAGCCATGGGAAAGTATTAACAATAGAGTCTTAAAGGTCCTTTTGACACATCCCTATTAACCTTCCAGCAGCACTATCCCTAAGGACTGCAAATGAGAGCAGTGGTCCTGTTACTGCATCAGCCTTTGTAAGTATTATTGTGGCAAAAGCCATGTTATTTGATAATGAAAGGCAACACTGTCCTACAATCTAATCTGTAATACTAGTTCCATTTCTTCCAAGGAAAATCATTACCAAATCTGATTCATCCAAGGAACAGCCTCCATTTACAAAGAATGTGACATCCGCAGCTATGATCCGCCCATCGTTCATGAAACCGATCTATTAGAAAGAAAGGTAATGTTTAGCAAAATGTGATTTCATCAAATTTTAATCATACTAAATCTTAGAAAATATAGCAATCAGATTTCAATGCATTTAGCACAAAATACATATAACTAAATGTTATCTTCTAACAAACTCAACGTGAGTCACTGATAATAATCTTAATGATTCACATCATATGGACTACTAGGTTTTCACTGAACATATGCTAAAAAACACACTTTATAACAATCTTATCCCTGGATTAGTCCAGCTGCTGAGAAGTTGTGAGTATTCCAGGACCAACCTTTTACTATATACTCTAAAGGGAATTTTAAATGGGGGCTGATTCACTTTGTAAGAAGATTGTCTATACATGGAATAGTGTGGGACTGTTCCTTTATACTGTATAAACACAGGACTGGGGATGTAAACCAACAGCAGAAATGGGAAGTGACTCAATAATGATTGGTCAAGCAATGAGACACATGGAGGCATGTTAGAAAAGTATAAAATGTCAAGAAATTTGTCCTTGAGTAAGCCATGTTAGGTTTATACTGAAAGAAGGTATGGAAGATCCTATGGATGCTTACACTGTAAGAAACATGAATAAGACAGCATTATGCATGACTCACTTTCTGTGAGGTACTGCTGCAAAAAGAATATGTAAAACAGGAAGTCATTTTTATGTAACAAAAAATAACATTGGTGCTTCATTGCACTGAGGAAAGGCTTATATATTTAGGAGTACTGACAATCTAAGAAGTCATACATGATATCGCAATTCATGCCACAACTGTTAGTGTGATGTTCAAATGTAGTCTCAGTTTCATCAGCCGTAGAACACTTACTATAAATTGAAATGTATTTTACTCTCTGAGTTCTCTGAATGTGCTGAAGATCATTACTAATTGTACTGAATCCAAGTTGCTATCCTGACTTTTCAGACAGAACGCAAAAATATACTTATGTTTCCTGATGACATTCTCTAGACTTGTTGCATGAGTTTCCATCAAAGTCAAGGTAAGGAAAATGTGACAACAAAACTGCTTTGGCATGAACTTTCATATCTAAAATGATGTTTTGACAAAGCATTATTTAAATATAACCAATACAATTATGTCTAGTCAAGCCTTTGAAGACTCACATTTTAACAATGTAATGGTTACTAAAATGTTGAGAGTGTACGAAGTACTGTGATCTTTGTATAATAAATCTCTGTCTGCATCTGTCTATATGTCTGTCTATGTGTATCTCTCTCTCTCTCTCTACTTCCTTGTAGCATTTGTTAACTGGATGAGAAGGTTGATCAACTAACCTTTTTCATTCATAAAAGATAAGTTTTGTAAAGTTGAAAAGAATGAGATGATGAGTTCTGGCAAATGCAAGAATAATAAACTGGCACATTTGTATTGATTCTTTTTTGTAGGAAATGAATGTTCCTGGAGTTCTCTAAAGCAAATAGGGAAGGCGAGAATTCAAATTCTTTCAGTCAAGTACATTTTTAATGGCAAAGTATCTAGGTTCTGGTGAAAGAAAATTGATCAGTCAGCAAGACAACTTCACTTGGTTCAGGCCTTTGTCAAAAGTCCAAGGAAGTCATTGTTCCACTGTATTTGGGATTCATCAGACCTATCAGTGAGTACAGTGACCCCTTTGGTATGTACCTAACCAGGCATATCCAACAGCTGGAATGTCCACAGAGGTTCCTCACTAAAAGAATAGGGGGCATAATTAAAATGTCCTATGCAGACTGCCTCAAGGCCCTATCCCTGTATTCTGTCTCCTACAATCTTTTTAGGGGAGATCTATGCCTGGCATATAGGGCATTGTCAGACCCCACTCTGATGGACCTCCTGCATATCCACAAAACAAACAGCACCAGAATTACCCATTCTAAAGACTTAAACCTTGTCTGTGATATAAATAGGACCCGCTGGAGACAGGTATGTATCCCAGAGACTAAATGGTCTATAGAACAGGCTCCCCATCCATGTAAAGAAGAATTCCTCTGTAACCTAATTGAAATGTAACTTGGACAATTGGAAGGGGAACAGGAAATTCATCCTTAGTTTGTCACCTATGTCTCTAATGTAGAAAAGCAACCTGCAAATGGTTCATCTCCCAGGCCCCTGCTTGTGAATATTTCATCTCACAAACTCTTGCTTACACTTATCAAGTGTATCAGAACTTGTCAGAGATTTGGGATGCATGGCTAGGCTTAAAAAAGGCCCTTGTGGTCATAAGCCTAGTAAACACCTATGAACCTATTCAGTGGAAAAGCTCACCCAGACTCTGCCACAGCTTGTTTTGAGGGAAGGTTTAGTTTGATTTTATTTCTTGTATTTTGTATAACTTTATTGCCTTTTTCTATTTTATATACTGTGATTTGTTTTCTTTACACTTTGTTTTACTTGTATTCTGCTTTTAATTGCATATTACACTTGCAAAGAGTCCACAGCTGTGTCTCTTGTGAGTCAGACAGAATTTTTTTTCTCACCCTCACACCCTGTCGTTGTTGTGCTCTTAAACACAACGGTCTTTCTAGTTGCCTACCTATAATTTTAATTTGATCACATATTTCCTTCCTTTTCCCTTTTCACTGGCTGGTGTGAGTAAACAAAACTTATCATTTTGTGAAATCACTCCGCTTCAACTATTTAAATGTTTAGCTATCCCACTGTATTCCATAGAACCAGAATAGAAAAGTGCCCACCCCCTTTCAGTCTATCTTGCTGTTTTATAATTAGTGTCTCTCCACTTAGACAGCTGAAACTGAAGCTACCCACCTTTCATATCTAACTGCTTAGTACACACTGCAGTGTTTAGGATATTAACCCATTTTTTTTTCATTTTACCTTTAAACATCTATTGCAAGACCACCAGTTATTAGAGAGCCCACATTCTGCCTCTCAGTAGTCATCTTGGGATTAGTGCTTGCGTTTTCTCCTGGTGAGAGGAGGAGTGCAGTTACATTATTTCCTGGAGACTGCTGATCACCAGAAAGCTTAATAACTGCTTTATAGGTGACAGCTTGGAATTTGTGCTTACATTATGTTCCTGGTGAGAGTAGGAGCAGAGTGCACCGATTCCTGACTCTTTCTGGTCAGGCAGTGATTGTCTGTGCTTACTGTTCTGATTGGTCTGGTTGCTATTCAAGGCATCTACCAGGAAAAGGTGACCACAAGCCTACAGACCCTTGCATCATCTGGGACAATACTGTGGATCACCAGACAGGCTGTGGCCTGCTTCTTATCTTGTTATTGGTGCTAATGTTTTGCTTCTGGTGAGAGAAGAAGCAAAAGAGCATTGTATCCCAGCAGAGTGAAGCTGTGCTGAGACCAGCATTAGTAGTGCCCAGGCAGTAGCCATTCATGTGACTCCTCTCGTTTCATCATTCTTGACAAAATAATTCTTTATTTTCAGTAAGTACTGCTTGATTTGTTTCTAATGTCAGAATATCTGCCTAAATACTTCATCCTTGAATTTTCAGGGTGTAAATATTAGTTTCCCCTCAAGTGTTTGGCAGTGCTATATACTGACTCAGACACCTTGAGTGACATTTTTCCTGTAAAACACAATTGCAATTTCTCCAATACCTAGTTGTGTACAGGACAGCTAACCTGTAGTGACAAGCACTGTCCCCATAGTTGCAAACTGGATTCTCCTGACAATGATTGATATTCTCACTCTGTCTAATCAATAAAAAGGGTCTGTTGCCATGGATATGAACTTTCTCACTATCTCCCTTACTAGCTTGGTGGATATGGGCATCCTGAGGTGATGTTGAAATTGCCTCATGTTTACTGACAACCAGTTAATTCTCAGGCTAAGTGATATGGTATGTGAGAGATGTATTTACCCAATGTCACTGAATGCAAAGCTCTCACATAAAAGTAGTCCTAATGTCCATAAAGTTGTCAGTAGTACACACACTGCACCCATCATACACAATTCAAAGCAGACATATGCTGAGGCACTTAAATGTAACCTTCCTAAACCACAAACACCTCCTAGAGGAAGTACACATAACAAATACCCTCAGCAGCCCCAAATGCACTTTCTAAACAACAACCCACATCAACACATAGAGCTATATCTTATGGAGCCTTTACCTCTAGGACCATAATGCAAACCACCACACAATCCAACATTCTAGTTATTGTAGACTCCGTTGTGAAACACACTGATGTCCCTCTCATCAGGCTGAGTAAGGAGAGAGTCACAGTCAGTTGTTTATCAGGGGCTAGGATCTGCCACATTATGTACACACTCAAGTGACTGGACCACAAGTATCAATATGGCTCAGTCATAGTCCATGTGGGTAGTAAATGACCCTAGGCATACCTCTCTAGACTATATGAAGAGAGAAATCATGGAGCTCTTGGAATATGTGTCTCAGGCTGGTATGAGCCTAGCATTGAGCAATGTTTTACCTTCTCCAGTGATGATGCCACAATATGAACAAAAGATGATTGACTTTAATAATTGGCTTAGTTTCTGGTGTTATTCTACGAAGGTGCAATATTTGTCAGCATGGAAGGAGATGGTCAACAGACCACGCTGCTTTTCCAGGGATGGTATGCACATCTTACTGCTAGGCTTTTGAATATTAGCTAAAACATTGTCTTCTCCCATAGTGCCTTTTTTTTAGGCAATGCCAAACTGAAAGTACTTCTGACATAGCAAATCAAAACCAAGACAATCTAAAGGCATTACAGCTCAATTCTTGGAGTCTAAACAAAATCTCCACTTCCTAGAGGCTCTTCTCACCCTAGAGAATGCTGATATCTGTGCAGTCACTGAGACATGTTGGACAATTGGATGGAGAACAAGAAATTCATCCCTGGTTTGGCACCTATGTCTCAAATGGACATCTCCCAGGCACCTGCTTGTATATGTTTCATCGCCCAAACCCCTGTTTACATTTATCAAGGGTATCAGAACTCATCGGAGATTTGGGATGCATGACTAGGCTTACAAAGGCCCTTGTGGCCATTAGCCTAGTAAACACCTATGAACTTATGAGGCAAAAGTTACTGAATTAGTACAACCTGGGAAAAAGTCTGACATAAAACCAGTATTTGTTGACTATTCAATGCTTAAAGAATATGTTGTGCTATAAAGATTTTGTGGAACAACATAATACCATACAAAAATGTATATGATAAAATAGAACTTATAAATGTTACAATTGTAGCTGTTGCATTGATATTTTGAGATACAGATAGTACCTTTAATTACATCAGACTGTCACACATAAAAATTTCAATTTTACTGTAGTGCTAATTGCTTAATACTATGAAATTAGTCTACTGGCCCACATTTGCATGCAATGCCAGGCTTTTATGTAGGAAAGACTATAAGGCTCAAAGACCGTATAATCGAACATAGATCAGAGATAAATAGACAAATACAGACAAATGCTTTATTTAAGCATATATATGAATTCAGCAACCACACTTTTAAGTTTAGATGTATAGATGTAGTGCAAGTGGGTGTGAGGGGGGGGTGATATTAACAACTTTTTAGATATGAGAGAGCTAGAATGGATAATAAGATTACAAGCTGACACTTCACCTGGTTTGAATGGTACTTCTACTATTAAACCAGTATTAGTGAAGTGCCAAATGAGTAATTTATAATACATAATTAATTTTGTAGTATAACACATAACCTTAAGTATATTACCATGATGGTTTTTAGAATAAAGGGACTCACACATATTTCCTTACAGAATTTGATGTATTTGTTTCCTTTTTCCTTTTAGTATGTTTTATTGGCTGGTTTGATCATGTGATTTTAACTGTTTCCTCTATTTAAATGGATTGAAATGTATAATGGTATATGCTGATGAAGGGTTGAGAGCCCGAAAGCTTCATTAAAGCCTGTGTTTCTGTAACTACTGTGTTCCTGCTGAGATTTTGTTCTATCTACGTGTTCAGTTCTAATAAAAGTTTCACCCATGCACTTATGAAAAAAACAGTACCAAATGAGAGTGATTATAATCCATTATACAGTATCTCAAGACGTTCTAGCATAAACCACCAGTAAATTTGCAAAGACTGCTGTTGAATTTAAGGATATATGACTTGAAAGTGAGTTATAAGCCATGAGGACAGATACATAAGGCAGATATGATGAGCAGAAGTCTGCTGAGAGATGAACTGGCAGTAAACAGTGTTATATCACAATTCCCTAATCTGGAAATGAGAATCCCAAAAGTCGTACCCACAAAGGGCAGGCATAAGCAGAAATAAGTGCCATTCTCAAATAGATTTCAGCTTTATTTTTTATTTATGGAAAAGATAAGGTGTGTAATTGGCATGCCATTTAAAATAGGCACAATGACAGTTTCAAATCAGTTGAGAAAGACATGTTGAGCAGAATACGCATGTTCATTTGGGAGTAGTCAGACATAAAGAAAGGTGTTAATTTGATGACCAAAGATATCACTGCAAGTCATGCAGAATTGTACTTTGTATAATTCATACTATAATAGTAATCTAACAGAAGCAATGATATACTAGTCAACACCAAAAAGACAATGGTCCAAAGATGGTACTTATCTTTGCGGGTCTATATCACATCGTTGAACCTGTATAAGTTCGAATGATGTAATATTGAACCTAAAAGTCTGAAACACAAAAATAGCAAAGCCGTGGCACATCGACTTTTTTCCCAGGGAAACAAAATGGTGGTCTGTTTTCCGGGCTTGGCTATTTCCTCCCCTGTGGTGCGATCTCAGAGTTTGTATATTTAACTAGGAGTGTGTGGGGGCACAGACCCCCTATGTTGGGGTGTGTGCTGGGTGAAGCCCCCAACTCTAGTTTTAGTTTAAGGTTTATGTTTTTTTTTTTTTTGTTAGGGAACAGAGATTTTTTTTTCCCCCTGGAAAAAAAATTGCTGTTCTGTGTGTTCGTTATTGTGCGGTTTTAGGACTTTTGGGTTCGATATTACATCATTCGAACTTATACAAGTTCAACGATGTGATATAGACCCATCTTTGCTACTATGAAGAGCATATCCACAATGATACTTGCTGATTATGCAATTGACTGATATTACAACTTGTGGTGTTATAAGTGCTTTTATTCTTTTACATGAGTAGCAATACCAAAAGCTCTCCTCATTGAGTCACGACATTTTTTTTAATCTATATTCCTTAACTAAGTGGCTTTTTAATTAATAATGGGCAGCATATGAAAGATCAAAATGTAAAACAAATTTATGAACATTATAACATTAATATGTGATGCACTGCAGTAGACATATTAACCACTGTTTGTCACTTGTTTATATAAAAATATGAATGTAAATATAAAAATCACTGTGTGAGCTGTAGGGTAGTGATAAGTCAACTGTCATATCTCAGGGCGGGAGACAGAAAAATATACTGTCACTGTCAATATATAGTACACTATGGTGGATATATTGCCAGATGCTTTTTTTGTAAATTTGAAGATGTGCAATATTACTGTAAGTGTGCTAATATTTCCAAGGCTTACAAACTATAGCATAATAGTAGGTGAAACCTTAGAATGTGTTGGAGAAAATTGTCATTGATGCTTGAATTGTAAGTTATACAGTCTGTGAGATGTTGAATGTTATACATGTTATTTATACAAATAGGCATGTTTGCTCACATTTCAGTAAAGAAGTACTCAGAAAGGAATTTTTTGCCATCATGTGAAAACTCAAGTTTCTTGAAAAACAGTATTACTAACACTGTATGTCTAGGCTGTACTACTTCCAAAATGTGTAACAATAAATACACAACAAAGTTACTACAGTTTTGTAACAATAAATACACAACAGAGTTACATGTTAATAATTCTTTGCCTGTTTATCAAACTTCTATCTAAATATGATCTTACTATGGTCTTACTGACTATTGAAATAATAAATAACTCTTTCCAATATGCACATTTTCACCAGTACAACAAGATTTGCTCTATAGAAAACATGAAATCAATCAATCATTTGATTTGACACTATTATAACGTATTTCCAAAACTGCTCATGCAATTCATTTTTTTTATTTATTTTACTAATTTATTTTTTCAATTTCTTTATCAAGAACTTCTTGAAAGAGCAGTAGAACATCTGTAAATATATGGTCTGTTTCTTTTAACCAGTTTCAGAGTAATTATTAACATTTGCACTTACTGGTATTGGAATATTACATAAAATAATATTTCAGTAAGCTAAAAGTTGTCTGTCCATAATGCTTGATCAAATGCTTGTATTTGCATCCAGTAAGTTCAGTTTCATCCATTCAAAAATATATTTTCCCAACTTGCAGATAAACCTATATATATATATATATATAATATATATATATATATATATATATATATATATATATATATTAATTACATGTCCAGCAAATGCAACTGATTTTATTTTTTGTAAGTATTTTATGGGGAGCATAAAATGTTCTATTTATGAATTTCTACATATATCTTCTCCAAAATAATGTAGCTGTATTGCACATAATTGATTTAACATTGTTTTTTTTTATTTTAAAGTAAATTCCATTTTTGTTTGTTTATTTTATGTATTTGCATAAAATAATTATCTGATGAACATGACTCCTGTTTTCTTATCATCCAATAATATAGATTTATTATTACTACAGCTATATGTTTTCTCATTTATGCACTCCACTAATTTTTGAAATTCTTTTATGGACAATACTGAAAAGATTTGATTTCCTTTAAATACATATTCTCTTATGATTTGTACAGTTTACAAGCTTCCTGTTTGATATATTATATTACTCTATTATTACTCTACTGTTTTTTTTTCAGTTGTTTAACTTTTACTCCTTCCATACGATTATGCCAAGCTAAGAATTTATTTTCTCTAAAATGTATTATGTTTTCATGCGCTGTTTTAAATAAACCTATATTCACTCCCAATGAAAATAGTGTGAAGAACCAACTTTTTAAGTTAATATGTTTGTATATAGCTTTTAATAGTCTTTAGTGTATTTTGTAGATATTTGAAGTCAGATTGTTTATATTATATCAGAAGTAATTTTCTATTAACAACCTCATGTTTTTAAATATTACTTCTTCAATTAGTATGATTATTTTGGATTTATTAACATTACTCAGGTGCAAATTTATTTTTAAATTAACCTCATATTCATTGTTAAGACAGTATGTTACAGTTTTAAAACTAGAAGCTATAACATATCTTTCTATATCTGGAAATCATAGCCTCCATATTAATATTTATTTAACTTTATTTCTTTTATTCTCTCTATATTTGATTCTAGAGGTTTTCCTAAGTAATGTATTTTTATCAGTATCTATACTATATTTCAGTTGAGAATTATCACTAAAGTTTTTTTGTGCTTCTTTAAAGGAAGGTTCTATACTGGAATACTGGAAAGTGATTATGATTATGTATCACTTCTTATAATCTTAGCCAGTGGTTCTATAACTAGATCAAAGGGTATTGGTAACAGTGGGCAACCTTGGCTAGTACTTCTCTTAATTTTTACTATTTCTAAGAGATAAAGACCTAATTTAACACAGGCATCTCAGTTAATGGCATTAAAAGTTTTTTTTATTTCTAAAATAATCTGCTAAGCTACATTTAATAATGTGACTGAATTATTAGTTGCACAGTGACTATGCTCTTTATCTGTTTTTATTTTTGGTGCCATTATGGGATATTTCTAGGATTTCAGACTATTATTTATTTTATTTTGGACATTAGTGTGTGTGTGTATACATACATATACACACACACACACACACACACACACACATACACACACACACACACACACACGTGTGTGTGTGTGTGTGTGTGTGTGTGTGTGTGTGTGTGTGTGTGTGTGTGTGTGTGTGTGTGTGTGTTAATAATTGTACAGCTTTAGTTGGAAATAACTTATAAACATCTAGAATTACTCCATCTATAACTGGAGCTTTATTTTTTTTTTTCGTTATTTGTTGCATAACTTCTGCCCCACTAATCTGTTTTGTTAATAGATCTTTAACATCCTCAGATACCTATTATTATTGTTCATAAAGTATTATATTTGTTCATTTTCTGGATATATTTAATTTCAATCACCAATTTTTTATAATGCTTTCTAATCTCCATAAGTATATGTTCCATGTCCTATGTTTGTTTTATGTCTACTATTGTCTAAACACTTAATAACACTAATGTGGTTAAATGCATTCAATATTTTGACCTATTAGCCAATTTATATAATTAATGGGCTATATATTATATTATGCAAATTTCCATTTCTCCGGTATTATTTCCTTTCTATGATCAAGTGTTTGTTTATATTTGATATTAAAAAGACATTTTGATGGTCACATTACTGTTTACACCATTTTAATAGCTTTGGTTCTCCCAAGATACAGTTGTTTGACTTATGGGCTTGATACCCACAGTAGTGGTGCTGCAGTAGCATTGTTGCCTCACAGCAAGACGTTGTCCCGTTCGATTCTCAGCTACACCGTCTTCTGTATGGAGACATACATAAATGGGCATGCTCGCTAGTGCTGTGTGCAGGGCTGGTAACACGAAAACGTAAAAATCCACTACCAAACATTAGCAGACCGGAGTTCTGCTGTGGCGAACCCTAACCGGGATAAGCCGAAAGACACAACAACAACAACAACAACAACTAAGGAATCTGAGGTTGTATTCTAGGTACGATGCTTTATTTCCAATATTGTTCCATTAGACAAGTACTGAATTCAAGAGTTTTTCAGAGAGCTAGGAATTCCAGCAAACTAATGACAGCCCCTGCTATGCACAGTCAAATGATTAGATTGCGAGGAAATAATACACTTGTTAAAGAAGTCACAACACAGTAACAATGACTGCCACATTGTCTTACTGTTATATAGAAATATTCCATTGCATGATGTTAGCATGTTACCTGCTCATTTATTATTGGGACAGAGACTGAAAGGTAGAATTTCTATGTCTACTTTATTGTTGACTCATAGGAATAAAGTTCAGGTGTAACAGCAACTGAACTGAACTGAAAGAAATCTGTTCAGAGAGAAATTTTATTTTGGTAGGTAAATTGGGACACTTTCAGATCTGAAAATTAGTGGTCACGTTAAAATTCAACAGAGCTGCCATAAGAAGTAACTAGAAATGGTTGTTTTGCTGAAATATACACAGCAAAGGTTTCATATGTAAATTGCTGGTAAGAAACAAAAGATGTAATCAAAATGAACACTGAATCTCAGCATAAATTTGAGGGACAACCTATTTCTGTCCATAAAAAACTTCAGTCACCTTGTGATGTTCAAAGAAACATCAAGTGAAGGATTAAGAATGGTGACAGGTTTGTTGAGGTAGCACCCATCTGAACTGTTACCACAATTTGTCATCAAATGATAAGAGCCAGGACCATTTTCAGCTGCAAGTATCACTGATCTGAATGTGTTCCGAACCCTGAGAAGCTCATGATATAATGGACCTCTGAGAAACCTACACTAAATATTGACAATGGATGATCCAGTGATTAAGTAAAAATATATTTAATGTTGCTGAAATATAAAATGCATGTTTCATGTTCTCAGTGCACATTTCAGTATGAAAAATGTGTGCTTCCAGTGCTTCTGACATGATGTATATACAACTGGAAAATCACAACATGAACCAGATAAACTTGAGACTATATTAGTGCAATCATCTACCTCAAAACAGATGCTATAAATTTGTATCTGAGGAAAAGGAGGATATTTAATGGGGTTTTCAGCTTCACGGTACCATGGCACATAGTATGGCATACCTATACTCTGATGAGGCATTCTCCATCATGTGAATTTTCTATGACTTTGTTTTTGGCATAGTTTGCTGTAATTGCACTGACTTGTATGTAGGGATTGTAGTGTCTTTCTTTCCACTTTTAATCACTGTGATCATGGAACTGGTGTATGCGTAACATAGCTTACTCTTTTTGTTGTGCAGTGCATTAATATATTAATAATGTTTTTATTCTTTTGATATTTTATTCTGACTTTTAAATATGTTAAATGTATTCAAGTTGCTGTTATTGTATCTCTGTATTTCTTTGCTTATGACCTTTTGAGTATGTCCAAATATGCACACTTTAAAACTGGTTGCCTTTCTTTAGCATAAACATCTTCCCTATTACATCTTTGCTTTTGACCACAATGTTTTCCCAAGCGATGTCATTTACTGCTTCACTTTATATATAGTTACAATTTCTTCAGATTTTACATTGATTTTCCTACTTTGGGGAATTTCCTCAGCTTTCTCCAAGTCACAGATAAGATGGCACCACACTTCTTTGCAGTTCACTGGTTACACTTCTACATTCAAAATACAATAGACTGATCTTCACAGTTTGAATATTCACCAGAATTTTGCATTCTACTTGTTTCAGTAGTTTATTTCACCTGTAATGTTAAATACCTACTTCATACTGCAACAACATTTCCTAAAACCCTTTTTTTCAGAAACTTAATACATTTGCTATGCTTATCTTTGGTAAGTAATTTTCCAGTAACTTGCTCCCCACTTCTTTATTATGCAAATGTTCAGCACTTTACTATGCATTTCTTTAGTAAATAGCCTTTCAGCAGTTTCATACCAGATGTTAAAACATTCAGCAGTACCAAAATTCTGCCCCTATTATTCATGACATACAGTTCTTTTTAAACTTTGTTTAAAAACTGTTTCATTTACTCTACTCTTAAAGTCTACCTTCTGCTTCTGACATTCAACTCAGATGTCTGCTTGGGTGTGGTAAAGGAAAAGGACTCTGAAACTGCTTCAGACTCAGTTGAGAAATTAATACTTCTTTGGCAGGACTGCACTCCAATCCCATTTAAATGCAAAATTATTTAGAATACAGCACTCTGAAGTTTACTTTTGTTAGGCACACTTATTATTGTTGCTACTCAGAACATAAATCACTTCTTTGCAGAAAAGGTAATAACTTTCTTATCAAGAATTCACTCAGTTCTCTTTCTTTGAAGGTTTTGCAACTGGATGTGGTAAAAAGAGGGTGCATTTGGAAACAAGCTTATTATAGCAATAAATTTGAGTGGGTGTTGTGGTGGGATTTACCCACGGTGGCGGGGTTCCCCTCGACCAAACAAAGACAACCGTGTAACCTGCGATTACCCACACCCAGAAGTGGGTTATTGTTATTATACTATTTAAGAAAAGAAATAATTACTTTTCTTAAATAATGGCATTGTATAACGCCTCTTTGCTGCCCTTCCGCAGCTGTCTGGTATCCGCAGCAGTTCTATGTATTGTGCATGCCACGCAGTACATCAGAGCTGTGGCCAAAGCAACAGAGAAAGCAAGATCTCCATTTTTTTGCTTTTATTGCTATGTTAAATGAATGGGTTTATATGAGACAGTTTTAAAATAAGCAACGGAGATCTCTGTTGCTTATTTTAAAGTCTCGCTATGTTAAACCCATTTAACATAGCGAGACTGGTTTAAAAGCAACGGAGAAAGCAAGATTCCATTGCTTTTTACACACTGTGTCACTATGTTAAAGGAGTTTAACATAGCGAGACAGCTTTAAAAATAGCAACAGAGATCTCCGTTGTTTATTTTAAAGCTGTCTCACTATGTTAAACTCTTTTAACATAGCGAGACAGAGTTTTAAAAAACTTATACTAATGGAAAAAGTCCGGGCAACCGGACCTTTTTCCATTAGTATAAGTCGATTTACAACGTGCACGCTGGCCAATCAGCGTGCACGTTTTGGAATATTAATGGGGGGTCATGGTATAATAGGTATTAGTACTTGTTAGCTATTAGTACAATGCATGAATACAAGATATTACAGTTTAGTATATATTAGACTGAATGGTGCCTGTTTAAAAGCTACCAGAATAATATATGAACATGCTGGAGATACCGTTTTATAAAACCAGGTGTAGTTTTATTTACAGAGAACCCACTATGCTATCTTAAAAGTCTTTTCTAACAAACAACATAGCTTTACATGATGTTCACAATTTGCTTTAGGCACACAACTCAAATCTGTTCATTTTAAATCTAAGAAATGTTCAGTATATAGCAGCCCCAATATGCTGCCTATGTCTTCCAGAATTTACACTTCATAACAAAGGTCATCCACAACCACAGTGCTCAAAGTCTACAGGTTCTTGGTATCAGTCCCAATCCCACAGCACAGGCAAACTCCTCTATTTAACAACATTAACTGTTCTCTCTCTGAAAGTATATGCTTCCTCAAACAATGGTCTCAAAAAATAGCAATACCTCTCTTTACTCTCTGTATAGCCCCTCCTTTAATAGGAAGGTGGGAATGGTCTCCAACATTCTGTATAAGTATCCTGGTGCTTTCTCTCACACAGTAATAGAAAATATGGATAATTGTGTATTATCACAACCACATTGTTAATGTGCCATCATTTCTAATGTTTTTGCAAAATTATCTGTTTTAACCTGAAAAGAGTTGTTTAAAATGTAAGGTACTATTCAGTCACAATGTAGACATTCTGTAAGCAATGTAGACTATATTCAGGGAATATCACTGCAAGGAGAAATGCTGGAATATGATATATCACAGTATACAAATACAAAGCTGAAATACTGAATGTCACTGCCCAGTAGTACAAAGCAAGAATATGTGCATAAGACATCCCTTACTTTGAAGAATGTAACAGATGGTAAAAAAGTCATAGCAACATTTTGTAAAATGCATGACTTGCGATTGTCTACATCTTACACAGCCCACTGAAAGGCTTTAATACCATTGCCTTTGCAAGAGTTAAATACTCTGAGGTATAAAACACACGATCAAAGCAATACTTAGAGTTACACAAGTAACGATTATCTGCGGTTGACATACATTAACACATTCAATGAAGATGACAGCCGATAACAAAGACTCAGAAAGTCAGGTTTATTTTATTTGTAGGTTTTAGGTTACAGTAAGTTACATCGGAAAAGTATGTCCCCGACAACTATAAAATGTGAGCGTTGTTCCTCTTCCTGGCTCCTACACAATGGGACAGATTAAAAATTAATAGTTTGCACACCCCTTTTAAGCTTAACATAAATATTTTCATCCCAACATTAACGAATGTTGGCATGTTGGAAATGTGGTTGTGATAATATGTTAAGTACCAAAATATGTCTTGGGGGACAACCCACATATATCTGCCAGTTTGGGGTGAACTTCGTCATGCACAGCCCCCCTACTTATATTTACCTTATCTGAGATTGCTTCATCATGGAGCAAGGAGAAATCTTTGATAAACCAGCAATTTCACTTCCCAGAAAAAAAGCCTGGCAGTGACACATTATACTGCTCATGTGTAAGATGTTTGATCTTTAACATTTCATATATAAGTGTGGTTCCCAAATATTTCCTTAGAAATCTGTAAAAAAAATGTACCAACAGAAATAAGCCAATAGGTCAACAAAACCCACACAAATACCAGAGCAGCAATGCAAAGAAAAAATCCTCTTAAAAATAATTAACTATTATTTTTACACCAGAATTTGTTCTACTCTTAATTAGCTGAAGAATAAATTACAACTGGAATGGAAAAGTAAGAACTACAAAGTCACAGTTAGAAAAGTTGCAGAAAAAAACAAAATAAGGTTATTTCAGAATGAAATGTACACAATGAAGCAAAGCATGCTATAGCAGTGTAATGTCTATAGACTAAATCAGACAGAATGCATAATTAACATGTAATGAAAAATTAGAGTAACACCAGCTTCATATGTGGAATTTTGACCAGACATAAATTATGGACAAATGCTGAGCAGTTTAAATAGTCATGTAAGTTTAAAGGCTTTTCCCTTCAGATCTGACTGTATTTAAAGAGAAGTCATGTGATACCTTGTGAGCAATTAGTAAGCACTATCGTATTACCTTAAAGCATTAAACCTGTAAAATACAGTACCAAAATGCTATAGGTTTACAGTGCTTTGAAAAACAGATTATGAATAAGCCAGAAAAAAAGCACTTTATCTTTAGCCAAAACCTTAACCAGAATCAACAGCAAATGTTAAAAAAATGTACACTAGGAAGAGAAGGGACAGTTGAATTGACCTTGCCACTGTAAAGGTAGCACACTACCTATATCTGAAAAGGAGTTGATTTATATTGTTTAAATAAATACTTGGGGAAATAACTAGATCCTGCATTGATAAAGGCTTTTGGACTATACTAAAGAATTGTGTCTATTTTCAGCTTAATGAGAAACTTACAAAACTGGTGGTGCTGCATTCTTTATGAACCTTCTATATGGTCCCATGCTTGCAGCCACATGCTCTGTAGCATAGCTTTTCCATGGTGCCAAGATAATTTGCCCCTCCAGGATAACCATTAAAAGTAAATGATCTAAAAGCAATTACAATTAAAAGATCTAACAGAGGAAAATAAATTGTGCTTAGGGTGCTGGTAGATTTATCCATTTGTCCAAGGATGGAGAGTACCACAGTAGAGCCCTTCACTCAAAGCGAAGGTCTAAAAATCACTGCTCCCTTTCTAACACACTGAATACACTATTATCAGCCAGTTAGGCTCACTGCTGGAAAAGATGGAGTAACAATTAGGCATTTTTATTTATTATATTTTTATTTGATCTGTCTCCTACAAGTAGGTGTGTTGGCTCATGGATATTTTTTCAGTCATGATCAAAAGAAGTAAATAGTTGTGTTAAAGAGGTCATGGCCAGCCTGGTTCAGATGGCAACCTGAATTTAACCAGGGACATTCTGCATGTAGATGTGTACCAGAGAGCACATTAATATCATTAAGGAGTGCTGCCACCAAGGATTCCCCTGTTCAGCAAATTAAAAAGTTGCTTCCCAGGAAGAAGGGATGTTAATTCTGCCTGAATGATTACCCTTACCAAAGCATGAGGCGGAAGTCCACTACAGAGCAACTTCCCAGCAACGGGAAGGCTTTTGGTTTTGGAACATATTACTTCCGTAAATTATGGCTTAGGCTTGCAACAGGGAATTTTATAATATGCTGAGTTAAGAGTTACTGTACTGGAGGACTCTGTTCAGGACATACAGCTAAAGACTGATTTCATAGGTTCATAGCTAAATACTAGGCTATCAGTCTGAAGACTATTACAAGCCTAAAACAAGAAGTCAGAATCAAACCCTCTACCTTGTATGCCAATTCTCCCATGATAAGATGGAAAATAAATCCAAGAGGAAAAAAGTCAGAATGTTGGTACCCCCGAACCAATCCTTGATGAGAACTTAAGAATCTATCTTGAAATGGATGAAAGTGACAGTCCATCATGTACCCAATAATCTTTCCTTAAGGAACATTATAATCCACAAAAAAAAAAACACCCTGAATCTGGAAACTTACAGAGCCAGGGGTTAAACTATTAGGAATTCCAGGCATTACAAATGAGTACCTTGAGATAAATATAACTTCAAGGTTTTAGAAGATTTGTCACCAGCCCTGTACAGGGCATGACAAATTCTGGAACTGCTGAGGAAAAATTAGGATGCTGAGGCTTAACAAGTGACATTGATGTAGCTTGCTCAGATGATGATAAATCCAGATAACAGTGTTTCCTCTTAAATATCAAAAAGACGTGCTGCTGATCCTACATACAATTAAACAGCCCATGGGAATTAAGGACTGTTTATGGTGGGCTGGAGCATATTAAGCAGATGGAGTAGCAAATGTGCAAGCAAAAGAGATCAAGGAATGAACACGGTCTGAACATGGACATGAATAAACATAAAAAAATAGTATGAGGGCCATTTTGATTACTCAAGTAAAACCCTAATGAAGTCTTTAACTGGGGAGTACAAAGTCTGTTCTAGTAGCTCAGAGTCTTTTAGGGAAGGATCAGTGTATTCCATCCTGGCATCAGGGGGCAGCATCCAGCAGCTAGAGACATCTCACTACAGAACAGAGGTGGGTAATAGATGAGTTAATATACACAAATCACTTTGAAACAAACACATACTATTTAGCGAAGCAAGTTGCTTACATATGAACCTGTTATATGAATTCTCACATGACAGAAACACATATAGCACATTTGCTGGAAGCAAGTACTAAAAGAACAAGACTAATCACCAGTGTTGGATACATTTAGTGGACTTTTTCTTCTTGATATTATACATAATATAATAGGATATCATGTAGCTTACTGAATGTTATTTATTAAAATGTCATCATAGACTGTGGTCATGATATGCAGTTTTATACAAGTTAAAAATAGCCTCAATCAGCAATAAATAGACTGTGACAGGTAGCCCTTTTGGGCAGTTACTAGCTGGAACAGATAACCAGGCAGCATTTTATGCAAGCTCAGGATAGCCCAGGCAAGGGACACTACTCAGATTGGAACAGATACCAAGACATGTACCCATGGCATTGTTTCTTCACTTCTTTCTTTTATTTACCTTCCTTATTTATCTGTTTTGTTAATATCTGTTTATTTCTACTTCATTTTACTTGCTTTTTTGCTAGTTATTAGATCAATAGAACAGTGAACAGTACAGTGATTCACAGACTGCTTAGTGTGCTATTGATTACAAGATGCCTTTCCTGTTTATACCATTGGGTTTTAAAGCACTGATGCTATTGGGAATCATCTATCCAACTGAAATCATGAATGGTGACAGAAATAATGGGAGAGATGCTGAATAGCATCCAGGGAGGCACAGAACCTGTGGTTCCCTGTTACCGTCAGGAATGGTGTTTTTAATTGAAAACATCTCTGAAGAAGTTAAAATGGGACCTTTCTGCTGATGACAACAGCACAGTTGTAATTTGTAGTGGGTTACCAATTTTAGAAAGAGCAAATTACTCATCAGCACTAGTCTGCCAGAGAATGAAGAATGGCATATTTTCATGATTTAATATATGGGGATGAGCAGAGATAAGTGGAAGTAATATGTGAAATCTCTACAGGGAGAGCGGGGAGTATGGAGTTTGTAACCATAATGACAGAGAAGCATTGGACACACTTAACAGGACAGTTTCTTAAAGACAATAGCATAGCTCTGTACAGTTCTGCCTGAGTGGTACATAACTAAGAGCACTGGGATATTTCTATTATGGTCAGGAAATCTACTAAAAAGGACAAGCATAACCTCCACACAGCTCCTGTAAGAGACAATCTGATAACTAAGAAAGAAACAGGATTCTATTGGATTATGACATTAAATTAAGGCATATCAGCTGGAAGTGGGCATTATATCCAAATATCTCAGATTCCTCCAGTTGTGTGTTTCAAAGACAAATAGAATGGTGGGTCCTCACATGAAGTGGCTGACTATAATGAGCCTGGAGGAATTCCCTACCAAACTGGCAATCCATGACATGGAGAAATATAAAAAAGATTCAGGTACTACTCAGCTAGATGCAGCTACCATTTATTAATTAGATGATCAAATTATTTAGGAATATACACAAGCCATAGCTTCTACACTGGGGTTGTTCAGAATAGAGTGGTACCAGGCCACAAGCCATAGCTTCTGCACTGGGACTGTTAAGAATAGAGTGGTACCAGGCCACAAGCCATAGCTTCTACACTGGGGTGGCTAAGAATAGAGTGGTACCAGGCCACAAGCCATAGCTTCTGCACTGGGGTTTTTAAGAATAGAGAGGCACCAGGCCACAGGCCATAGCTTCTGCACTGGGGTTGTTAGGAATACAGTGGTACCAGGCCGAGGTACATTGTAAGACAAAATTGCTGGTGAATCACAGGACAAGTTTAAGAATACTGCTGTTGCTCTGTATTTGATTGCAGAACAGGAGAGATGAAACATAGCTTATGGTATCTTTCTGTTTACTTTTCCTTGTTTTACAGACAGAAACAAACAATTATATCACTAAGGGGAGAACCACCAAAAATATGGATCTTTTTGTATGCACCAGTAGTTGGGAAGAACTCAGATTAAGAGCTTCTTTGTCCTGGTCATAAAGGAATTAAAAGTTTGAGACATGGAGGAAATGGTCAAAACAGGGTAAGAATGGGAACTGAGGCATGGTTTCACCACATTGCATACAACTGTACGTTTTCTGTGGAAAAAATGTGTTATGTAGCACCAAGGGCAAAGGACACTTTCAAGGGGGTTGCACTCATACAGACAGGAAAAACAGTTCTGTTCTGCATGGAAATGGGATGGGAGGAGGACCCTGTGGTCAGACAATGCAGAAAAATCATCCTTTATACTTGGTTTTACTTAAGAGTAATACTAAAGAACCCGAGGAATGTGAAAAATAAATTTAAGATACAATTAGGAGATGTAGCTTTGCTGTTATATCAGCACTTGTACTCCCATGCAATTCATTTTAATGGGAACAGCATAACTCTGAAAAGGACAGTGTTTGGAAGCCGTCAGAAATTGGTTCCCATTTTTATGTTTGAGAACCACATGTAAGATCCTCAGAATTGCCATACTTTTAGTGCATTTTTACATATACTATGTCTGGCATTGCTTTATCTCAGAGTATTCCTCTTCACTGAGGTACGACAATTTTGGAGTTACTATGTATAAATCATGGGGATATTCGATGTGCATCCCCTGTACAGGAGAGGAGTGTGGAGATTTTCATCATTTTGATGAAGTCTTTGGACAAAAATGCTAAATACACTTATTAAATATTTATTTATCTTTGCTCTATTTCTTGCCACCTTCCTCTGGATGTTTTTGTGTGTAGTGAAATAACTAATCACACGGGCAGCAGAGATCTAAGGTAGATATAGAAGTAGATATAGATTGAAGGGATCTGTTAATTAAGACAGGGAAAGCAGAATGTCTGAATTACATAACATTACATCTTTGTTTTGTCTTGAGAACTAAATTATATTTATCTCCTTTACGTCACAGTGATTGAAGTATTGTAAGTTTGACCGATTTATTTTCAAGCAATAAAAGTAAAACACCAAGAATTAAGTTGTCTGTTGCTGTGGAGTTAGCCATGTATAAAGAAGGGAAGATGTAGCCCTGATTACAAGGATTTAGGGTTTTGGAAAAGGAAACAATAAGGAAGTGTGTGCAACAGACACAGGAGAAAAAGGAACAGTCTTGTGTAAAGTCATAATGTGAGTTTGTGGGTGGAAAACTGTTTGACACTGAGGAAATGAACATTTACTTGATCATAAAATATAGATCCTGCAAATTGGAATATAACCCCATTAAGACTACTTATGAAAGTTAGAAAAAACAATGAACTTTCTGGATGTGTGGGGACAAAGAGGCAGGCATGTTACACATGTTTAGACCTATAAAAAGCATAGTGGGGATGGTGTCAATATGTGCCTTTACAGGAGAATACTTTATCGAAACATTCACAGAATCCTTTAGTACTTGTGGGTTGGGAGTTGGGGAAGACGCCACTGTCTGGAAGGACAAGGAAGTCAAGCTGTGACTGGTAACCGTCACAGCCAAACTATTCTGGATAAGGAAGAAAACAAACAATGTACAAAACCACACATGTACTTTGTGCTGGAACACTTAAAGCTGATTAGAACCATTATAAGATACCACAATTCAAATGCCAGTCTAGCAAGACTCTTGCCTGCATGCCACAGTGTATTAGTATCTCCAGCATGAAAGGTGGAAAGACAGCAGGCACTTAAATGTTGCACAATGGCAGCACGTGTCGCATTGTGCTAGACTTTATACATCATTGCATAGATCCTGATAACCCTAACTTCAGGAATTAAAAGGTTGTCTACTAGAATGAGATCATGCATTACTTGTGATAAACAGGTACTATAAGGTACACCTCACCAGGTAACTGCTTTAAATCTGGTAGTCAAATAATGTATTTTTTGCAACCTTTTGTCCCCATTCCTTGTTAATCCTCAGACTCTCTCACAGTCATCTGGCTCATTCATTCCCATCACTGGGAAACAGCCAGTTAAGAGACGTCATCATTTAGGGAGCCAACGGGGATGATTTGAATGCTTCTCCCATTTTGTCCCACACCTGTAACTTGTACATACCTGGCAAGGCACTGAGGAGGTCATGCAATGGCATGTCCACAAAGGCATCCCCTCACTACACAACAGAACAACAGACTCTGTCCCTCCATGCCATGGAGCCAAGCAAATGAGGTATAGCTTTGGGGGGGGGGCTGCTATGGTCATGCCAATATGTTTGTAACTTGTTCTAGTGTGTTTTTGCCAGTATACAGTAATGAATGTTTAGAATGTTTTATGATATCATTCCATGTCTATATTTGTCTTAAATAAAAAAGGTTCAAAACAAAGAGCTAGAAATAAATAATCTGTATTATAATAAAATATTCTGTTTCCTACAGTTGGATTGTATGTTATACTACTTTGTAGGATGAATAACATCTCAGACACTGACAAAATGTACTAAGGCATATTTGTAATAAAGCCAAACATACAAACAAATTTGAGTAAAATGCTTAAATAAGTCAAACAAAATACATTCTAGATGTAAGACAGCTGTTTTTTTTTTCTGAAATAATAGATCTAATTCACAATACAAAATAAGTGAGCAGACTCAAAGAAATGAGCCCATTAGAATAAAACTCATTTTCAGATAAAAAGTAGATACGTAGGAAAGTATTGCATAGAAGTCAGAGAATGAATAATAAGCGATGATAAGATATATCACTATATTAGCCTCTGCTATTTGGGATATACTTCTCAGAGGTGCAGGCCAAATCTAGTGGGCTATGGCTGGCCAAGTTTGCAGATGACTGCAGGCTGGGTGCTGTCATCAACTCCCCTAGTGATGTGGACATCCTGCAAGAGGGTCTCACCCAAGCAAATGACTGGTGCCAGAAACATGGCCTCAAACTGAATGCCAAAAAATGTATCATCATCCTTTTTCAGGAGAATTATGTCCCCACAAGTTCACATTGATAATAAGGCACTAAGCATGCAATCAGTCGTGAGGGACTTGGGAACCCAGGTTGATACCAAACTGACTTTTGACTACCATATTGCCTCCATTGTATGGAAAGATTTCTACATGGCCCACCTCACTAGTAAGGGTATCTTATTCAATGACAAGGTGGTCATAACATCCCTGTATTCTTCCCTTCTAAGACCAAATATTGAATACAGTGCAGCTTTCGGCATGTACCTCACAAAATGCATGGAGTGGCTGGAGAGGCCACACAGATTCCTCACCTGGAGAATCTAGGGCCTCAAACATCTACCCTACACAGAGAGGCTAAAAGCCCTGTCCCTCTACTCAGTCTCCTACAGATTCGTCAGAGGTGACCTCTGTCTGGTATACAAAGAAATCTCATACACCTCCCTGATGGGATTACTGCATATCCGCAAGTCAAGCTCCACTCGAGTAACCCACATGCGAGACCTCAACCTGGTCTGTGATATCAACAGGACTTGTTGGCAGGACAGATTTGTGTCCCAGAGAATCCCCCTTTTGTGGAATAGACTCCCTCTCCACATAAAGCAGAGTACCTCATTAAACTTTTTTAAGTGCAACCTGGATAACTGGTTGGGGAACAGAAAATACACCCCTGGGATTCCACCTATGTCCCTGCTGGACAGTGGCATAGGGTGCTGACTTGTTGGAACATGGGCTAAATTCTTGGCTAGGCTTGTAAAGGCCTCAGGGCCAATACCCTAGTAACTTCCTATGATCCTATAATCCTTTGATAAGATACATCACTATATTAGTGATTAGCATTATACCATGCCGAACTATGAAAAACAGAGTGAAACGTGGAAATCATCACTCCAGTCTTGTTTTAATTACTCTGGAAGAAAAGCAGCAGCCACATATTAAAACCAGTGCTGCTTAGTAATGAAAAGGAAAAAACAGACAGCCATTATTTCATTGCTAGCCGCCACAAGAACTCTCCCTTCCATGTTAGTGTTTTCTTATTTACACACAAAGCTATACAAGATTAAATTTCCCCCAGTGCTTATAGCATACTGAAAAAATGGGATGAGTAGAATTACTAGTGTATTTTGTGAGATAACATGCAAAGGGCTCTAAATTTGTCAAACACACCTAAGCAATAAGCAACCCAACTTTTCACAAGAGCTAATTAAGCTTGTGCTTTCTAACATTGCTACCAGTGCAGCTGAGAAACTTGAGAAAACTGGTTGCAGCTGTTTCACAATAGGACCATTTAGAGACATTTGTGTTCATATGCAGAGATGTGTGTGTGTGTGTGTGTGTGTGTGTGTGTGTGTGTGTGTGTGTGCATTGCATTTGCATATGTAAATGTCTGCATTTAACAACGTGAGCTATCCTCTCATCTATGTAGGTTGCTGCAACTTGGCAGTTTATCTGGGATTACATTTTTTGTACCAGGTTACCTCATCTTGTTCCTCATTATTTACTTACTCTGTATTTTCCCAGAGTTGGGTGCCGAGCTCCAGTTATTAGCATATCATCACCACGTTCAAGTACACAACGTATGGCTCGACCTGTCCTTTATATGAAACAAGCACAGAGAATAATTTATATTAATCTAGTAATAAACCGACTCCATATACAAAGCTGATTTCTATGTTTAGTACTTTTTTCTGTTACATGTGCATTGGAAAATTATTTAAATTTCTTACTACTGCAAAGTGCTGGAGATTATGCATTTAAATAACATAATTTATTTAATACTAAGTTACCCGTTTCTCCTTTACAGTTTTAGCTAGACCAAAAAGTTGACTAAAATTGAAGTTCGTGTTTGGCCTGTCAGAGAGCAGAATGTGTAGCTAATATGCTGCTTTAACTTATTGAGTATTCAGAACTTGCTTAGCTGAATTTTGCCTACAATATTTGCAACATATATATCCAAAGCTAGTAGTAGCTGTGTGAGTTACACATTTTGCAAATTCACCTGTTCCATTGGAGTCAAAGTCTTTGGTTTATCTAACTGCACAGATTCATTAACTGAAAAGCATGCACACAGCAGGTGTTAAACCAAAGGACTGATAATTTAAGTTATGTAGTCTATATTCTTACCTTGCCATAGAAACTATGTCCTCATCTGGAACATCTGATTTGTCTTCCATGTTTAATTGCTCATCTAGTAGGAAGCAACTAGCTATTCAGACCAAATGTAGGAAGTGAGCTAAAAGGTCAATTAGGATTGTCTGCAAGTGCCTCTCAAATGTCTAGCAAAAGAAGTCCCCTGTTCTATGCTATGCGTTAGGCATCTCTGTTGGTGGGATCATTATACCTTATGCCACAGTACTAGTACATGGCTATTTGATTTGGGGGTACACTAGAGTCTACTACAATTTTTCATAGCACAGTTTACTATGACCTGCTTTTTTTATATGTTTTTCCATAAGTGACTTTATTGATTAAGTTTGTTAATAGAATGTGCTGAGCAACATGACATAACATTAATAGTTTTGAAGCATTTTTTTGCCCTCTACACCCCATGTGACTTTGTCTCCCACTCCCAATTAATTAAATGTTTGAAATAACAGAACCTTAGAGGAAGATGAAATATTCAAGCACCCCTTTTTAAATAAGATTTTCTAATTGTTTCCCACTCTCATGTTTGTCAGACATCAAGCCCTATTCCTGTAGGTCTACAGTTCATGTAGAGCTGACTGTAGGTGCTGCCATCAAAGGAAGAAGACAGTTTGGTTTTCTTTCCCTGCCCTACCATCTTTTCCATTGCCTGTTCTGCCTTCATACCAACAAACTGAGGGTCTGGTTTTACAAGCCCCAGACTAGATGCTTCTGCATTTAAAGGAAAACCTAATTGTTCACAAGCTGGGTAACTGCAAGACCAACCCTAAGCACATATCCTATTCTTTGGAGAGGATGGGGGATTTGTATTAGTCTAACACCTCCTTGTTGCAGCCTTAATGGCCACATGACTCCCAAAACACTACTGGATAGACATGCATAAGCTCTGGGATGCTTTCCACCCAGAACATTGTTTCATTTTTGTGCACAGTTTAGATGCTGTGGCCTTATGTGATGCATGCTGTATTTCCTGCCTCCTCTAACCAGTTATACAACCATGTGGGTTTTCTACCAGCTATCCAAAGAAACAAGAACAGCGATGGGCACCCCAATAGCAAATACATATGCCAATATTCTTGTTTCTTACTGGGAAGAGCAATTTGTTTATTGTGAACTGCATCCTTTTTATGACAAAATATTTTTAAATGCTTTGTGGATGACATATTTTCCTGTGGGCTGGTAATGATGCTGAACTTGAAGTATATAGAGAATATTTAAATACACCCACTAACTTTTTGAAATTTACAGCCCAGTTTTCTGTGGATACCATCAATTATTTGTATGTTAGTCTAACTAAATGTAGTGGAGGTATTAATACTTTGATACATAAAAAGAGATACACTCCAACCGATATGTCCACAGAGATAGTATGCATGCCACACATACTTTCAAGGGTGTAGTCAAAGGGCAAATGCTAAGAGCCAGTCAACTAAATGGATAAGGCCAACTTTAAATTGGAACTGGACAGAATGACCACAGATTTTAAATGCTGTGGTTATAATAACTAATTACTAAAATATACAGAAGATGAAGTTATTATGGAAAAAACAGGCAAAGCGAGATCCCACTTTTCTAGTAATACTAACCATGTTAATTCTGGTCATAATTCTATTAAAAATAATAATATATGCTATATCATGACATATAATCATAGATCATGTGTTAAGAACATCATTAGAAATACTTGGGGTATTATTAAAAACATGCCTGAGATAATCAGAATAGTTGGAGAGGCCCCCATATTCTCATATCGTACCTGTCCAAATTTGAAACAAAGATTATGCTATAAGGACTTTAAAAATAATAAAAAGTTGAATATAAGTAGAAAACAGGGTACATTTCCTTGTTTTTTATATATATATCCTGTGATGATATAAATACAAGTTGTGAATTTATACATGCTAACACTAAGAAGAAAATATACTTTCAGGTGTTCTGTAACTTGTAATATCATTGCCATTGTGTACATGGCATGCTGTAAGGTGTGTCAAGCATTTTACATAGGGAAATGCACAGGTTGAAGGACAGAATTATTGAACACAAATCTGAAATACGTAGAGAGGTAGCAACTAATGCTTTGGGTAAGCATATGAGGGAGAAAGGAAGTACACATACATTTAACTTTAGAGTGATTGACATCATACAGAAGAAAAAAGGGGGGGTCTTAGAAGTATGCAAATACTCATGGATCACACTTTTAGAAGCTGACTGTTTTCCAGGTTTAAATACAGCAGTAAGCATTAAACCTATTTTAAAAAGAAGACAGTTAACTTTGAAATAACATTTTGTGTGCATGGGTCTTAATTAAATGTTTTACGTATTTTAAGGCTATACTGACTTTCAGTAACATTTTACTTGTTTATATGTCTTTTAACTGAAATGCTTAGTACAACTGTGTCATGTGATTAGTCTTATGGTTTGAATTTACTATTTAAGTGAAGGCATTTGATGTCTTTTTTTAAACGCTGATGAAGGGTTGATCCTGAATGCTTTGTGATTTTTTTCCTGTTTGGAATAAATGCTTCATTTTACCTCAACGTTTCCAGGTTTGGGATTTTTTTTACTACTGGTTTTCTACCTCCTCCCAGGTTGGGAAAGCTGGTGTTGGTGGTTCACTTCTGCCATTACATCCAGATCCATCAGTGCTTAGCTAGCCAATCAAATCCCAGTTGTTTGGATCACAGACATGTCTTTATCCGTCAGCATCTTAGAACCAACTCTTCTTCCCCAAGGGTGTGTGAACTCAGAGATGGAATATATTAAAGTAGGACTAGCCTCCAAAAGGGAGGCTGGAATACAAGCGGCTGCCTATACAGGGGACTGCAATCAACACTCTTTTTAAGGTGCCATTGTTTAGTGGTTATCTGGGTTACTTTAGATATTTGGGCAATTTATTATTTGTGTGGAACGGCACCACCAATGAGTTTTTGGCACTAGTGGAGGTGATGGGGTCTAGTACTAATTTTTTAAAGTTTACTTGCCATTTGGATGCGCAGTGGATCACCTTTTTTGATACTGACATCCAAAGGACAAGTCATGGTTGTTTAGAAACCTGGGTCTATAGGAAGCCTACCTATTGTAATTCATTTTTGTACTTTATAAGTTGCAATCCTTTCCCACAAAGGAAAGGAATTGTGAAAAGAAATTTTATCATAGTTTCAAGATTGACTTCTAATGATGCCATTTGTCCAGATGAATTCTCACTCCTTAAGGACAGTTTTTAGATTGAGGATACCCCATCTCCCTTTTGGACAGTGTTCAGGCTGAGGTATGGGAAGGGAGAATGGAGAGGTATGCGGCTATCATAGGTTCATAGGTTCATAGGTTTATACTAGGCTATCTGCCCTAAGGCATTTATAAGCCTAGCCCAAATTTTTGTGGCTTACGCCACCCCTTATATGAAAAAATACTGTGCCCATTAGTTTGTTGTGCCTCTGTCCAGCAGTGACACAGAGATGATTCCTGGGGTAAACCTACGATCTCCCATCCACAGGACAAGATTTCTCTTGAACAGAGCCAGCGAGGTGCTCTGCCTCACATGGACCGGGATTTTATTCCACAGCATTGGGAGTCTCTGAGTGATAAATCTATCCCTCCAGCACATCCTATTTATATCCGTGCTAAGGTTTAAGTCGCTTGCTCTAGTGGTTTTGGTGGATTTGGATTTTTTGAGGTGGAGCATGTCCATTAATTCCGGGTTGGACATGGCCTTGTATGTCAGGCACATGTCACCTCTGAGCAGACGGTATGCGACTGAATAGAGCTGGAGTTTCTTCAATCTGGCAGCATATGACAGATTTTGGAGTCCCTTTATCCTTTTGGTGAGGAACTTTTGGGGTCTCTCCAATTGCTGCAGATGTCAGGTGAGATACATCCCGAATGGGGCATTGTACTCAATCATTGGTCTGATAAGTGAAGAGTACAGGGGAACAATGACCTCACTAGATCTGGATGTGAATCCCTTCATGATCAGGTGGGCAATGTAGAAGGTCTTTCTAACCACTTTAGCAACGTGAGTGTCAAAAGAAAGGGTCAAAAGAATCATAAAGGGTTGTTTGGTGAACTCTACCAGGTTTAACCAGAAGGACATTAATAAATTCACTGATCAAAAGCACATGATCCTTCAATATTCCCTGGATGTTAAGAATATTGAGCAGATTGTTTGCAAGAACTGGCATGTTCTTTCCTGTGATGAAGGGACCCAGCAGTTGGTCAATAGCCAGCCCATATTTACATACAAAAGGAAGTCTGACATCAAAAATTTATTAGACAGACCTTGTCCTGACCTCATTTCCAGACTTCTGGTCACTCAGAATTGTGGGAGATGTCCTCAGTGTTGCTACATTGAGAACAATTATATGGGTCCCTTAGTGGACATTATCATGAAACATGCAAAAGGGGGCAAGTTTTATTGTTATTTTGAAAGGCTGGTATACACCACGGCTTGCACCCAGTGTCAAGTGTTTTATATAGGCAAAACCAACAATGCTCTCAACAAAATAATCTATCAGCATGTTTACAGTATACAGAAAGCTGACAGCAAGAGCCTCCTTGCTAGGCATTCCCTATACTGTCTAGGTTTTAAAAGATTAAAGTTTTTTTATTTTGGAACAAGTAAAAGCAGCTTCTTAAACTGGGTACTGGAAGAACAAATCATTGTTCTGTAAAATGTTGTGGCAACTTAGATTAGGAGCCGCTCATTCACCAAGGATTAATGATGACATTTCTATGTCTATGTTAAATGAGAACTTCCAAGTTGTAAATAGTGTTATTCATTCTGTATTTACTGTCTCTTTACAATTTTCCTGGGCTTTAGGGGTCCCTGTCACCAGACTGGGGTGTTTTTTTTGGGGGGGGGGTCATGAATTTCCATTAAAAATTGTTTTACTTCCTGTTTCATGGTTCTGATGATGTCTTTTTATATAAGACAAAAGCGCTAAACCGTGATTGTTTTTATCTCTAAGTGTTTTGTATTGTTATTAAAGTTCTGAGTTTGTTAGGCTGCTGGTGTTCAGTTCTTTTGTTTTGGATTAGTGTTTATATCAGTACTGGATTTCCTGCTTATTTTTAGAGTATGAGCTATTCATTAGTCATAAATGGGAACTAGAACTTTTTCGGGGCATTTTCTAATCTAATCATGAGTTAAGGTAACTCACATAGAAAAGAAAAATAATCATTCATATTCCTACAGAATCCAGAGCCTACCTTACCTCAATAACCAACAGGTGAAAGGCAGAGAATCCCTCCTGGGTAAGATGTCAGTCTGTCACAGGACGCACACTAACACACACAATGCACATACTCACAGGCAAGACTAAACATTTCATCTATTGGCATGCCATAAACATCTCTGAAAAATGTCCTCATAAAAAGCAAAGACTTGATTGGCTAAAGAATATAAAACAACAGGCTGATAACATTTCAGTGCAGCCTGGAAGGTAAAGAACAAGCAGTGGAACTATAAACAAACAGAATCAAGAAGCAAAACACTGTAGAAGTGCATTGTATTCACAAGATATTTTGCTCTTCAGCTAGGTAGTTATTTTCCTTCTATCAGGACATTTCTATAATAAATTAGAACACTGTAAAACTTTGTAATTTGATTATGGTGGAGCAGAAAGTACTACTCATCATACATTTACACCACAAGTCCACCATCTCTTGTCATCCTTCTAAGAAAAACAGTGACAGCAGTACATAATTCATTGCCTCCCTAAAGTATGTATAGGCACACTGGCTGGGTGGGAGGTCCACTAATTCTATCATTGCCATCCAGACATCAAATCTAAATGACCTGCTTTGGACATATTTAGGTCTCCTCCATCTAGCATTCTATGAGAAGCTTTGAAAATCTGTTTCTATCTTTTGTCCCTTCCCACAAGCCATTGCTAACTTGTAGTATACTGCAGCTGAGGAATGAGTGCTTCAATTCAATCCAGCAGATGAGATCATATCCAAATCTGAGTCCTGGTAGCACACATGGGCCAAACACAGCTGAACAAACATCATAGGTCCTAGAAGCTCATCAGTGCACCCAAGCACAGCTAGCAAACAACTGGCAAATTCCAAAGTATCCGAATACAAGTCCAAAATAGTTTGTGCAAGCTACTTGGCAGTAGTTTTGGAGACATTTTTGGAATTGTATTCAGATATTTTGGAATCTGCCAGTTGTTTTGCTAACTGTGCCTTGTTGCACTGATGAGCTTCTAGGACTTGTGACATTTGTTGAACTGGTGTTACCTATCTATCCCTTAAAGGCACAATGGAATGAATGTTTAAAGGTACTGTGAAAAAACTGAAAGGCTGCCAGCTTAGCTAGATAGAATTTTGTAGATAATTCTATGTCATTGTAAATATGAATATAATCCACAGGCTTGTCCTCTTAAATGTAAGAAAACTGTGTTAAATGTTGAACTTCAAAAATGTAACCACAGTACACTCTGCTGGAAAAAAGCTGATAAGTCAAGCATTGTATTACTGATCTCAAAGCTCGGACACATAATATCTGGACTGAGGATTTCCTTCTATTGTTTTGAAACCAGAGTTAATTGCTAGATTTTACATATATTATGTCTTTTATTGCTGTAGTTTCCTGGCCAGGTGCCAGATCAAAGAAATGTTAGAACTCTGAGTTTCTGTTAGCCTGGGAACCAGAGAAGAATTATGTAATCTAAAATGAGCCAGCAGTGATGTATTACCAATTTAAGAGATCTCAGAGCGAAAGAGAGAGCATTTTGGATTTTGTCTGAAGAACATCCACTCATCAACACTCTGCCTTTGCTCTATATGTAAGTTTATTTAGAACTGTGATTGCTCTTAGAGTTAGATAGGAATTTAATCAGATTTAGTCTAGCTGTTTTCTATATTTATATCAGACTATTCTACAGTATTATTTTAAGCATTTTCCTGTGATTTCTGAACTCTTGCACTGTGTTGAAAAATAAAGCAGATGCCCTATGCTGACCGTTTAAAAAAACTCCAGCTATACTCTGTTGCATATCATCTATTGAGAAGTGATCTCTGCTTAACATACACTCCCATGTCAAACCCAGAGCTGTTGGACATGCTACACTTCAAGAAATCCCAATCCCTCCAAGCCACATGCTCCAGGGATCTAAACCTTGTCATCACAATGAACAAAACATGCTGGAGGGATAGGTTCCTGATGCAGAGGCTCCCCAGACTCTGGAATAGACTGCCCCATACATGTCAAGAAGAGTGCCTCTTTGGCCTTCTTCCAAAGGACCCTTGACGATTGGATGGGAGATAGGAAATTCACCCTAAGGGTCATGTCAGTCAGCCTGCTAGACAGTGGTCCAGGGAAGTAAATATTGTGGGAAGAAATAGCCAGGAAATTGTTATGGCTAGGCTTGTATAGGCCCTAGGGCCAATAGCCTAGTACCAACCTATGAACCTATAAGTGTGTGTGAATATGTTGCTGAACTGAGCACTTATTTTTATAGGTGGGTGAGTGGATATCAAGTCACCACTTTTGAAGGGTTGGCAGACCTTTTGGTGAGGGAACATGTCCTTAGCACTTTGACTGAGGACATGAGGATCTGGTTAGCTGATAGACAATGTGCTACTTCAGATGAATTGAGGAAGAAGGGAGACCTACACCTAGCAAGTAGAGCATTGCTGCATAGGAAAGGGACATCCAGTGCTGCTCATGGCTCTATGGGAACCCATGGTGGGCAGCGCAGACAGACCCAACCGAATCTGCCAGTAGTGGGGGAAGCCACTAGTCCAGGTACATGTTCAGGACCTAGGGTTAAATGTTTTGAATGCAACCAGTGGGGCTATGTGGCATATAGATGTCCATGGAGGCAAGGTGGGGAACAAAAGGTGAGGGAGCCAGTAAGTGGGAAGGACAAAATGCCAATAGTAGGTTGTCTCGAGACAGAGTGTGTGTCAGCTACTTGGGCAGGGACACAAAGCATTGGTTGGTCAGAGAGGGCACTGGAGGTTTTGGCTTGACTATTCGGCTGAGATCTGTGCACTATAGCTGTGCCAGTGGGGAGTTTTATTGGGGATCTGGAGAGAAAGGGAGAAACCAGCCCCAACTGACTGTGATCTCTGTGTGCTCTTAAGTGAAATTGTACTTTACTGTTTGTGTACTTGTTATCCTTCCCAATATGGATGCCCCTCACTGGTGTTAGTGGTGAGGATTAAGGCTCCCTGATTACTGGGCCAGCGCACAGCTGTCACAGGTACATTCTGCATTTGTAAAACAGACAAAAGATGGAAACTGGAATAGCAAGAATACAAATTCTAGAACAAAGAGACAACAGATGTATATAGAAAATTTAATTACAATAAATGTTATTAACACAAATATATTATTTTGCTAGCAAATTGTTCAATGTAGTTGTATATTTTAAGAAATAAAAAATGCTGATTAGCTATTAAGTCAGCTTTATGGCTTGTACTCCCTCCAAAGAAATACAGAAATGTTTTTCTCAAATTATGAAACAATTTTCTGTATAATTACATGCACAGTAGTAGGCATAGGGTTGTTGATTTACTGCAGCACACATAAATCATTTTAACCATGTATATGTATTGTACCTCCCCACTTCAAAATTCTGGTAACTCTAGCACTGTTTATTCCATATGATGATTGCATACTGTCATCCTGGTGGTACTACCTGCAGTCCATTTTAGATAGTAAACGGTGCCCCTTTAATCCAAGTGGGACCATAACATTTCATTCATGGTGGCAACAATACCCTACTAATCCTCAAGGTAGTAAAAATATTCCACCAATGCACAAAGTACAATTATCTTTCCAACACAGTGATCCATGAAAACTAGAAAGAGGTCATTTTTAAGTGTAAGGATGACCTCTAGGGATGGTACTGTAGGGAAGTGAAAGGCCTTACAACACCCCTTGATTTATTCATTCTTACCCTATAACAACTACTATAAAAGACATTATTGCTTACTTAGCAATAATTCTTTGCTCTACCCAAAACAGAATTACACGGTTCTCATCCAGGAAAAAAGAGGTAATTGTTCCCCTCTACTCAACACTCATTCGACCAATTATAGAATACAATGCCCCTTTTGGAGCGTACCTCACAAGACATCTGCAGCAGCTGCAAAGGCCACAGAAGTACCTCACAAAGAGGATTACTGGCTTCAAACAAATGCCCTACACTGACCACCTCAGAAAACTCCAGCTTTACTCCATAGCATACCGCCTACTCCGAGGTGATCTCTGCCTAACATATAAAGCTATGTCAAACCCAGAGCTGTTGGACATGCTACACCTAAAGAAATCCAAATCCCTCCGAGCTACATGCTCTAGGGACCTAAACCTTGTCACCACAATAAACAGGACTTGCTGGAGGGATAGATTCCTGTCCCAGAGACTTCCCATACTCTGGAACAGGCTACCCATCTATGTCAAGCAAAGTTCTTCATTAGCACTCTTCAAGAAAAATCTTGATGAGTGGATGTGAAATATGAAATACACCCTGGGGATCACATCGGTGTCTCTGCTCGACAGTGGCACAGGAAAATAACTTTCTTGGGTGGCGTAAGCCAGGGAACCTTGTTGGCTAGGCTTACGTAGGCCCTTGGGCTAATAGCCTAGTACCTATCTATGAACCTATGAACCTATGTATTGCTGTAGAAATACCAGTAACAATTTTCTTGGCCAGAATGAAAATGTTTTCAATTGTGTCCGTCTTCTTTGATTGATCAGGTAAACATAGTACTTTTTTTACTATATTATATGAAATATTCTCTTTCATAGCAAACAAATATTTGTTTCTTAAGATGATTTATGCGTAAAGTATATTTAATTAATGTTAATATAGAAAACTTACTTATAAGCTGCTACAGCTGCTATTGATGCCAGAGCTGAAGCTTTTGTTACCTTCCCTCCAAAAGCACCACCAATTCGTTTCACATGGCACATAATCTTATTTGCTGGGACACCCAGAGCACTGGCAACTGATTCCTGTTAAATTTAAGCATTGAAGTACAAGCATAAATAACTCTAATTTAAAATAAGACAGATTTATGCATGGTAACACATTTGCTATGCAGCTAAAGAACACATAGATCAATCTGAAATCACAGAATGTCAAGCTTCTCACACCACACAACAAAAGCTTTGTTACAGATATTAAAATGTCCTATCACAAAAGATACATTTACTTGACTGGCACAAATGATGGCCATACTACATACCTATGAGGCTAAAGGGTCTACTATGAATCGTCAACTTCTAGAAAGCTGCCAATACAAAATATCAAAATATACCACCTGAAACACAGAAGGGCAAAAATGTAATTTTAAGTTTTTTTGCAGGGGGCAAGTCCCCCTTGCATCCCTGATGTATGGGGGGGGGGCAAACCACACCCCAAACTTATTTATACCAACTCCATGGTCACAACCACTCAAAGAAGATAGAGAAATCTCACAAACACACTTAGAAATCGCACCAGGAATGGTTTCTTATGGAAAACAGCATTCAACATTATAGGTGTCAATGTTTATTTTTCCTGTGGGGTAAATGGGTAAATGAAGCTCAAGGAATTTTACCTTAAGCACTTGTAATACATTATTGCTGGGTTGTAATGCTATGACTGGAGTAATCATAGGTATTTAACTTAATGTGGCAAAAATATGTATCCCAAATACTGTTACATAACATGATTAGGAAATAACAGGTAATAAAAATATATATTTTTGAAAATTCTCCACTAATTTAATGAAATGTTATCATACCACTGCATTTCAGAGGGGACTGTAAAAGTAAACTAGCAGTGGCTGGGAAACAAACATACTTTCCCAAACATACCTAAAATGATGTAGACCCTCTTAAAGTTTATTGCTCCCCTTCTGAAGTAAGTGCGTTAGTAACAACCGTTTGAATTTCAGTAAAACCACCTTACCATATACAGTACTGTGTTATACAGTTTCTGCTGCAAAATGCGGGCAGTTTTTTTTTGCATTTTATTTTCTTAATAAGGATGACCCCTGAAATTTTTCTTGAATCTGAAAACTCCTGCAATGGCATCATTAAAGAGTGAACCCACATTGCCTCACTACTTAAATGAATATATAACCTAGTACATCTTCATGGTGACTGATGCAACAGGTATTTCATACTTCATAGAAAAACAAATTCTCAATTAAGTATTACAGGTGAACATCATACGCTGAAGAATAATATGTGGTGATGTAATAACAAAACTGCAATGTAAGTAAGTTACTGTCATTCTAAAGAAATAAGATACCTGCTGCTACATAGATAATTAATGTGGATGAACTTGGAGCTGCTTGAAACATACATATCATGAAATATGTGGGGGTGGCTTTCATGGACATTAAAGACAGCTTTAAAATAAACTGGCTATTGGCAGCTCAAGACAGACAATCTTGAAGATCATGGCAGACACACTAGCTTCAGGATCAGAGAGGATAATGCTCACACACTCACTCACTTAATCACCTTACTTGGTAAGGAATTTAAAGTCATATGTTGCTCACAAGCTCTACCAGGGAAAGGTCCTACAGGACCATGCAAACAGCTTTGTAAAATACAATCAACGATCACCTATGCACGTGGTAATTTTTACGGAATTCAGATAAAGATGCTACACACTCTTCAGTTAGTCACTGCAGCACAGTATACTCATCATTTAGTCACTGCAGTACAGTACACTCATCATTTAGTCACTGCAGCACAGTGCACACATCATTAAATTTAGTGACTGCAGCACAGTGCACTCATCATTTAGTCACTGCAGCACAGTACACTCATCATTTAGTCACTGCTGCAGAGTACACTCATCATTTAGTCTCGGCAGCACAGTACACACATCATTAAATTTAGTGATTGCAGCACAGTGCACTCATCATTTAGTCACTGCAGCAGAGTACACTCATCACTTAGTCACTGCTGCAGAGTACACTCATCATTTAGTCTCTGCAGCACAGTACACACATCATTAAATTTAGTGATTGCAGCACAGTGCACTCATCATTTAGTCACTGCAGCAGAGTACACTCATCATTTAGTCACTGCTGCAGAGTACACTCATCATTTAGTCTCGGCAGCACAGTACACACATCATTAAATTTAGTGATTGCAGCACAGTGCACTCATCATTTAGTCACTGCAGCAGAGTACACTCATCATTTAGTCACTGCTGCAGAGAACACTCATCATTTAGTCACTGCAGCATAGTACACACATCATTAAATTTAGTGACTGCAACACAGTACACTCATCATTTAGTCACTGCAGCACAGTGCACTCATCATTTAGTCACTGCAGCAAAATACACTCATCATTTAGTCACTGCAGTACAGTACACTCATTATTTAGTCACTGCTGCAGAGTACACTCATCATTTAGTCACTGCAGCATAGTACACACATCATTAAATTTAGTGACTGCAGCACAGTACACTCATCATTTAGTCACTGCAGCACAGTGCACTCATCATTTAGTCACTGCTGCACAATACACTCATCATTTAGTCACTGCAGCACAATACACTCATCATTTAGTCACTGCAGTACAGTACACTCATCATTTAGTCACTGCAGCAATGACTGCAATCAACATAGACTACTTCAATATGCTACACAATAGGCCAAAGGCTTTGTTTCTGTTAGAAAGGTGAAGGTCTTAGGTTACAAACTGCAGACAGAGTCTTTGATTTTTTTTGGGCTTCCAAAATGTGCACACATATGATATTTACCATGACACTAGAGGTAAAAGCTGTCCTGTAAATTATGGGAACTAACGTCAGCATGTGTTGGTCAGACCTACAGACTTAGAAAATCCCATTTCCTTCAAGAAGGCAAAGAATACCAGGCAACAATCAGAAGGAAGGAAGGCCATTCCACTTGAAGCACATCTTAAAAACAATGATATGGAAAAAATTCTGATCTTATTAGGATGTGGCATAACATACAGAAGAAACTACAGCAATGCAGTATAATCCAATGCAAGGATACTTCTTTGCAGATGTTTATTCTGCTTAATTTCTCTGTCACACCCTCCACAGCCTGAACAAGCAAATCAGATATCGTGTAAAGACCGTTAAGGCTAGTTATAAGACTAGATTTGCATCTCTAGCTGAAGACAAACATAAGGCATTCTTTAACTACATCTAAAACCTAAAAGGGAATGCCCAGCTGTGTGCACTAATAGTAGACAGTACCACTCACACTGAACCTGTGGAAAATGCTAACCTGCTAGCTGAGAGATTTGGCAATAACTTCATCCCCTGTCCCCACCAGCCATACCCCACAGCATTTCTGGCACCAGCACTCTGCTGAGTATGTCCAAAGAACAGGTCATACAAGCACTCTCCAAGGCCAAAAACAAGGCCTCTGTGGACCAGATAATATCCCAGGTTGCTTACTAAACAATCTAAAACAAGACCTAATGGAACCACTTTAGCACACTCTTTAACCATACCCTGAGCACTGGCTGTGTTCCAGCAAAGTGGGTAACAGCAACATTAATCCCCTTGCACAAATGGGATCCATCAACCGACCCAGGAAACTATCAACCCATAAGCCCAACCAGCCTTATCTGCAAGGCCATGGAAAGAATCATTATGGACTTTATCAACAAGGACACAGGTGACCTTCAAACTCTTGACCAACCCAGTTTGGTTTTGTCAAGGGTAGATCTTGCTTATTAAACCTGGTGGGCTTCTTTGAGAATGTCACCAAATCCTTGGATGAGGGCAAAGCAGTACATACTGGGCTTTTGACACAATTCTCCACTCAGGGATCACTAAGAAACTCTCCCAGCTGGGGATTAACCCATATATCACTAGAAGGGTAGCCAAATGACTCACTGACAGAACACACACTGCCAAAGTTGGGGAGTTCACCTCCATCAGTAGAGTAGTTACTACTGGGGTACCACAAGGATCTGTACTGGGCCCTCTACTGTTTGGAATCTATTTCTCTGAGGTCCAGGCAAAAGTAGATTGCCTGTGGCTTACCAAGTTTGCAGATAACTGCAAACTGGCGCAATCATTGAGTCCCCCAACAATGTAAACCTGTTACAGAAGGGGCTGATGCAAACAAATGGTTCGTGCCAAAATCACGGACTAAAACTAACCACAGAAAAGTGCCTCATTATCCCCTTAGGCAAAGAAGTAGCCCCTGATAATTATAATATAGATAGCACCATTTAAGCTCAAACCCAGTGGTGTGAGACTTAAGAACACAGGTTAATAGCAATCTAAACTTCAATTACTGTGTGCGTCCGTAGTGGTAAGGAAAGTCTTCTACGTTGCACATCTCATAAATAAGGGCATCACATCCTAGACTAAGGTGGCTATACTCGACCCTTATCAGACCACTAATTGAGTACAATTTTCCCTTTGCAAGTATCTCACCAGACACTTGCAGCAACTGGAGAGACCACAGAAATTTCTAACCAAGAGAATCCAGGGCCTCCAAAATGTGACTTACATGAAAAGACTGAAAGCCCTGTCATTGTTCTCTGTAACATACAAGCTGCTGACAGGTGACCAGTGCCTGGCTTACAGAGCAGTCTCTGACTCTGCTCTAATGGAAATGCTGCACATTCACAAATCAAATGGGGCAAGAGTCACTTGCTCTAGGGATCTCAACCTAGACTGTGACATTAACAAAACATATTGGAGAGACAGACACATCTCCCAGAGATTGCCACTCCTCTGGAAAAAGCTCCCACTTCATGTGAAGCAGAGCTCCTCAATGACCCTATTTAAGTGTAGCCTTGATACCTGGATGGGTGTCTATAAATTCACCCCAGGGGTGGCACCTTTGTCCCTCTGACAGGGATAGTTGGTGCTGATTATAGAATTGTTCTGCTACCAGCAACCATTTAACTATGGTCAATTAGGGTACACAGGTTTTTTTACATGGGTAGGCTTGTAATGGCCCTAGGGCCATTAGCCTAGTAACTTCTTATGAAGCTATGACCTTATGAACATTGAAAGATAGACAAAGCAAAGTTACTTCACAATACAATGGACACTTAACATGATGTTAGTTTTAAATTGCAGACTACATTTTTTTGTTTGGAGATATTTATTATTCACCTTCTAGAATTCTTCCATAATTCAGACCCAAACACTTTTGGTCAATATTTTTCATTTGAAGCAGTCATTTTTTTTCTGACTAGAGCCATGATCTCATCTTAAATACTGGATGTGCTGATATGTAATTGATCTTCATTACTTCCTATAAATACCTGGAATAGCTAAATCTGACTCCAGCCAAGCCTGAGCTTAGTCAGAATCACAGCTCTAGCTCACAAGAGGCAATGATATAGACCGAAGAATGAGACATGGTGAAATTTTGTGTGACACATTTACTGACATCCAGCTATGTGGCTTTCTGACAGAACGTATGTGATTAGAGTCATAGGTGCCATTTCTGAAAATAAACTTTGCCAATAATGTACCACAGGGCTCACTGTTTGGCTTAATACTATTTGGTATCTATTTCTCAGATCTTCAGGCAACACTCCTCAGACCATGCTGACAACTGATACAAGAGCAATGGTCTCAAATTTAATGTGAAAAAATATAATATTGTTAATTCAGGAAATAAAATATTTCCCATACCTAATGCTTAATCTACTCAAGTCTGAGAGGTAAGCAAGCAGCAGTCATGATCTTTTGAATAGGTGAGCTGAGGCACAGTAACATAGTTGGAAGGGGAAAGGGGGAAAGGGTACAGGGAGGTGGATGTGTAGCCAGGCACATGGCAGAGTGGTTGTGGGGAGTTGGGTATCACAGTTTCTAGGGATGCGGTGAAGCTTCCTGATACAGACTGCTGGACAAATGATCTGAGTGGCTGTGGAGTACTGACAGAATACTTTGGGAATGTGGACATGATGCATCATGGGTCCACAGGTGGGGAGGATGTAGTCAACAGACAAAAATGACAACATGGATGGCTCCATCACGTTGCAGTGCACATTGAGCACCACAAGGGAGCAATGATGATGTGGAACTGCATGACCCTGACTGCCTTGGCATGTTGCATGTAGGATGGTTATGGCCACAAGATCAATCCTATTATGGTAACACATGCTCAGTACCACCAGGTGTCAGAGTGCTGTGGAACTCCATGAGCCTGACTGCCCTCCCCTGTGGGAGGTACCTTCAATGAAGCCAGAGGAGCAGTAGCAACAACTACTGCTAAAGCCATTCATATGGATGGATGCACTCATAGGAAGGGGTATTGGTGACACAGGTCAAGGAGGATATGTCACAGTTGTAAATGCCTGCCCTATAAATATACAACATGCAGTTAACCTCTGGCATGGCCAAAGTAGGCAATGACCTCATATATCACGTTGGCTGCGATGACATTAGCAATTGTTTTTGCTCTCTGTCACTATATGCCATGAATGCATACATCACAATCTCTTAGTGCAAGAATTCTGGACAAAGACAAAAATAATGGGGGGGGGCAAAAGCCCAAAATTAGTGACATAATTCAAATATTGCCCTTATAGACACTTAATAGAATAACAGTTTTATTGCATTAGCAAGAATTTTCTGAAGGATATGAAGTTTAAAAATCAAATGTTGGTCATTCACTGACTTCAGCCTTCAATGATTTGCCAGAAAACCACAAATTTTATGAGGAAAAGACAAAAAAACAAGAAGAAAAAATAGAAATTATGGAAAAATTTGTACATCTGAGAGGTATTCATGTCAATATGTAGATGGTGCAGTTTCTCACGTGTCCTCAGCCATGTCATGAAAAACACTGATTATGTCTGACATGATATGAGTAGCTTCTGCCCCTGCCTGACACAATGAGCTACATATCCACTGACACCAAAAGTGACACCAGCATGTGGGAATGTGTGGGATATGTGGTGGTGACAGATGTACACTGACACATTCCTCTCATGCACTGTGTGCATGGTCTGGTCTGCAGCTGTGGCACTGCATCTTGTTGTCATGTGTGCAGGTGAGGACTGTGACAGGCTGATATGGATGGGTTGGCCCTCGCTAAACAAAGTGGATGGGAGCATCAATTTCCATGGGCATATCTGTAGATGTGGATGGTAAGGTGCCTTTCATTGTTAACATTGCTGATTTTGTCATTGTGGTATCTGACTGGGCTATGGACAGTCTGCCACCATCATCATCAGGCAGCAGTGATACAGTGACAACAGGCACATCTTATCCTTTCTTGCTTGACCCCATGCCAGTGGCACCTGTGAAGAGTGACAGAGAAACATGAGTCCACATGTAAACATACGCGAAAATACCAAAACCCTTTACACAAACACACACACACACACACACACACACACACACACACACACACACACACACACACACACACACACACACACACACACACACACACACACACACACACACACACACACACACACAAACACACACAGCAGTACATGACAAATTTGTATAAAGGCAAAGGATACATATGTCTTGGGGTGCAAGTCATGAAAGTGGCATCCCTGATGTGACCAAAGCAGAGATATGTTGGGATTTACCTTGAGTAAAGCAATGACCATGATGCATCACATGTAGTTTAGTACTGGCACATGGGTATCACCACCTGGTACATCCCCATCAGATAAATGTGATGTCATCATCAGTCCAGCTGTCACATCCTGACCTTCTCTGGGCATAAGTGTACAGTCACTGACTCCAGACAGGGACACCAAGAACTCCTCAGTGTCTCTGAGTATGTCTGATTCTGGTCATCATTGTGCCTCTTGCAAAGGAATGTCCCCTTGGCCATGCACAGATGTTCATACTGGTGACCCTGAGTCAGAACTGTCATGGTGTTTTGTTAAGTCTACCAACAGCACTAGGTCCTAGCATGCCTGCTTCCTGAAGGCCTTGTCACCTTTGCACTTGGCCAACATCTACCTGCAATAGGTGCAATAGGTGCACAAGGCTTGTAGGAGTATCTCTCTCTTAGTTGATGTGAAATTCTCCAGTCTCTGACATTCTTTAGGTCTATACACTTAATGGTACATCTATGATCAGTGCCTGTTTCTAGACATGGCCCCATTCTCCTATGGCTGATCTACAGTTTTGGCACAGACCGGAACACATGATGGAACACCTAGGCTGTAGGCCACAGTGACTGTGATGTATATATCCTGATCCACCAGACTTTACTACAGTCTGTCTTTACCTGCACACTTCTGCAGCCTACCAATGTATGTAGCCTGAACCCTCCCTAGTTCCACACTACTGCCAGTCTAATGTCTGTAGTATATATATATATATATATATATATATATATACATATATATATATATATATATATATATATATATATATACATATATATATATATATATATATATATATATATATATATATATAAACCAATCCAGCACTCGAAAATAAAAATCAAACAGCCTTAGTAGGAAAAAGTTTATTAGGCTCGCCTACCCATCACAGACCGGTGACCGGTTTTGCTCAAAGCGTCATCAGTGTGAAACATCATCGGGCTAAGCCCGGATTTAAATATATGAAGCAAACTTCCAACTTACAGAATTTAAAGATACATACACACAAATCTGTCCCTATCGGTAATAACCAAATACATTACTGTATATTATGTTTACAATACTAGTATAAACACTTACATTCCAAAAAACAAATAGTCTCTCTAATAAGAACTACTTGTATTATATACCCTAACTAAAAAACAAATTGTGTTTTAATAAATAAATAAATAAATAAGTGAACCCTCCACCAAAAACTGCAACTGAGCCTATCCCTTGTCAAATGTAAAAAAGACAATAACAATTGATGATATTATTAAATGGTACCAAATATTTTATAACTTCCTTGCTGAATTATATGCTTCTATGTCTAACTGACCAACTTATGCTGTTAGCATATTTAGTGTGTATTATTTTTAACTATTATAATTCTGCATGGTTCAAATATAGTATTACCATTATTTATTAGTATATAATACTACCTAAATCTACAGTATAATGCCAAGGGTGGCTATATTATCATTCGTATATTACCAATGATCGTTCAGGCCAGGTTTAAATAATGCCCCCAAATTCACTATCCACCTGCGCTCTTTTTGAGTTAATATACAATGTTTGGTTATCTCATTTATATCCTGCATCACTACCATATCCAAACCTATGAAAACAAAATGTGCTGATGTATGAACCATTTTGTGTTTGTACAAAGCACTGCGAGATCTTTGGCACTTGATGTCACTAATGTGAAGAGCTATTCTCTGTTTAAATATACATGACATCTGTCCCACATAGAACGCTCCACACTGGCAAACAGCCATGTACACCACCCATGAACTACTGCATGTAATAAGATGTTTGATGTCAAACATCTTCTTGGTGTTGACAGATGTAAAAGATTTTGTTTTTGCCATCAACTTGCAATATTTGCATGTTCCACAATAGGTACTGCCCACTATATTTGTAAGTGGCTTGGATACTGCAGGTTTACCCTTTTTAAAGAAAGGGAAATACCGTCCTAAACTTTTACCCCTTCTATAACCAAAATGACATACTTCATCTACTAGATTGGTAAAAAAAAGTATCAGAATGCAAAACATGCCAATGTTTGGCCAAGACATTTTTAATACGAAAAGTATTACTACCATAAGTAGTTATAAATCTAACTCGCTGTGTCCTGTCATTCTGCTCATTGTCCACCAATAATGTTGGTCTATCCATTTGGTTAGCTACCCTGTGTGCATATTTAACACCACTGTTTTTATAGCCTCTGGTAATAAACCTACTTTCCAAGTCCAAAGCTTGTGTCTCATAAGTGTTATTCTGTGAGCAAATTCTTCTCACTCTCTGAAATTGAGATCCTGGAATATTATGGATTGTATGGGGGGATGACAACTGCTGGCATGCAAAAATGCATTTTTAGAAAATGATTTTCTATACAAATCAGTATTCAAAAATCCTTCTTTGGATTTACAAACCTTAATATCTAAATATTCCGCTTCCTGGTGATCAATACCCCTGTAAATTTGATACCATATGAATTTAGATTGAAATATTCTACAAATTTCTGCCACTCCAGCAGGTCACCCCCCCCCCCCACACACACACACACACACACAAAACCCAATAATCATCCAGGTATTTCCGCCACATGATGAGTTGTTTCTTAATGGTAACCAGGGCTATACATATGTATTGCACTTCCAGAAACCCCATAAACAGGTTAGCGTAAGTGGGGGCAAAAGTAGCCCCCATTGCTGTACCCCAAACCTGTAAGTACTACTGATTGTGAAACATAAAGGCATTATGTTCTAATACCAATCTAAGTAGATGAATTAAAAATTCTCTTTCCTGCTCACTATATAAGCCTGATTGCTCCATCCAAAATTCCACTGCTGTAATCCCACCTAAATGTGGAATGCTAGTGTATAACGATTGAACATCAAAGGTCCCCAAATAATCATTAACTGAAACTTGTACATCGTCCACTAGTGACAGGAATTGTTTAGTATCCCGAATCCTAGCTGTAATCAATACTAGGAGTCTTTTTAATTTATATTCGAGATATTCTGAAAGGGGTTCAGTCAATGAACCCCGACCCGCCACTATAGGACGCCCTGGTGGATTATCAAGTTTTTTGTGTATTTTGGGGACCATATAAAAATATTGTGAAACTGGAATGTCAACCTGAAGCTGTCCCTTTAAATTAGGGGTAATAATTCCTTGTTCTGTGGCTTCTTGTAAAAATTTGTCAATCATGGTTTTATGCTCAAATGTGGGGGATCATGACTCAATACTAAATAAAACTGTCTATCCGACAACTGCCGATGTGCCTCTTCTATATACTGTGCTTTGTCCCAAATCACAACAGCCGCACCCTTATCAGCACCCACTATCACTATATTCTGATTATTTGTTAGTATTTTGATTGCATCTTTTTCTGAAGTTGTCAAATTATCAAACCTAGAACAAAAGACACTAGATTGATTAAGATGCAAATCTTTTAATACTAATTGTTCAAATGTTTTAATGGTGCTATGATAAGGAGGCATAAACTGAAATTTTTTAAATTGAAAACCTCTTGGCTCAACTTTACTTGGAACCTGTTCTTTTTGTGCAAAAAAATATTTCAGATTAAGATTTCTACAAAAACTCTTGACATCATTAATAACATCATATTGAGACACAAAAAAAGAAGGAACAAAGCCCAAGCCTTTATTTAGCACACTGAGTTCACTAGGAGAGAAAGTGAATTTGGTTAGGTTAATGACTAGATTGTTAATGTCATTAACCTGGTTAACTCCATTTGTTAAATTAAAGTCTATTGTTGTTGCAGGCTGTCCTGGAACATTTTCGTTATAGACTCTTCTATGGTGTTTACGACCTGCCCTCCTAAAAGGGTCTTATATCTCTTAGAGGCTGGTGAAAAAGTATCCTGCACCTCACCTGCTTCTGGTTCGGTGTCTGTATTGGAAACATTGGAGGAAAATTCAGATGCACTAGATGGTATATCTTGCCTTCTCAAAATAGATTTTACTCGTTTCCTTTTAGGCCTGGGGACTTGTTTATCATCTGAAAACCTTACTCCACGTTTATGCTTTTTCCATGAATAAACAGTTGCCATTTTAAAGTCATTAACATTACATTGATATTTATTCATTTTTCTCTTTCACAATTCTTTATCATATTTTTCCATGACAAATTGTGTGTATAAATTTTGATAGTTTGAGGCAGCAACATGACATTTAGTGCGTTCATAACACTGTTCAAGTTTGGCCAAAAGATCCGGTAGTTGTTTCTCATAGTATTCCACAAGCAACTGCAGAAACATATTTGAGGCCGTTGTCTGTACAACACTCCACTTTTGTATAAATTCCCCATCATCACTACCCAGTCCTGGCTCCAAGTCTTCTCAGGACTATTTTTGCTGCTAAATAAGCTTTAAGAAGCTTACAATGCCAAAAGTACAAACGTACTTTTTTAGATAACTTAGTTAGTTGCCTAAACATTTCAGATAAATCCGTTTGTCCTGCCCCAACTTTATTATGTAAAATGTCCCGTTCTGTATGGACCACTGTGAAAAAAGCACAGTCATCCTTATCTGCCACTATATTTTCTAAATATGTCTGAAAATCCGTACCTGTCGCCATATTAATGCAGGTTCTTGTTTTTTTTCCACCACTTCTGGCCCAACCATAGCTGTAATGAATGTCACTGAACATATAATCACCACCAATAAATCCCCAGGCCCTCGCCGTCGATATATATATATATGTAGGTTTACTACTGAAACTAGGAAACTGCATCGGTCGACTGATCACAATGTCAACCCTAAATGCCGAATCTGTACTACTGAAAGAGCAGTCATTGAGAACATGAATACATCTACAGCCATAGTTCAATGTATTAGACACAGCAGGAGGTGACGACACTCACCCACGCTATGCACTTGAATGTACAGTTACACTCTATAGTCAACAGTACAGTTCTGCTACAATTCTGTAGGGGGGAAAGCCCCCTCTAACCCCCATGTGGGGGGCTGCACCCCCACACCCCCTGCAAATTATATATATCAACTCCAAAATTGCACTACAGTGAGGAAATGGGTTAATTCCCTCTTCTTCACTGAACTGCTATCTCCTCTCAGAATGACAAACTCAGAAACTTGAACTACACTACCCATTCACTGCATTCGCTGTAGTGTAGTCGATGTGCTCTGGTTTGGCATTCTGCCCATTGGAAAACTGCCTTTCAACAATGTCACACGACTGACTGTCATTCGGATACATGATAGCAAACATATATATATATATATATATATATATATATATATACATATATATATATATATATATATATATATATATATATATATATATATATATATATATATATATGTATATATAAAATTATATATACATGTGTGTGTTGGGGGGGGGGTTGTTATAATAAGTTGCTTCTATATGACCTGTGCTACTAGAAAGCCTCAACCTAAGTCACACTCACCACAGAACTGCATTAGAAACCTTCTGTCAGCTTTCAAAGCTGCAATACACTTTACATATTTACACAAGTAACAACTAAAAATAAAGTATCTAATAACTTTTAAAGCTTTAGACCGAAGATCTTCGTGCCAGTTGAGTGGCAACAGGTGATATGTTACAACTTTTTAAGCTGTTAGTGCACATTTAAACAGTTAACAATGCTAGGCTTTGTTTGTTTTGTTTGTGTTTTTTTACTAGTAGTTCATTGGGGGAATAAAACTCTGCATGTATTATAAAAAATGATTATTGGTTCTCTAGTCATAACCTCAGATTGTTATGTGATCTCAAAATGCTTTCCAAGGAACTCACTTCTCAAGCTTCGCTGTCAGGTTGAATTTCTTAGACTAGATTTCTTGACCACATGCCTATCACTTATAATTGTCAACCTGATCATAATCCAGTGTGTGAGCAGACTCATCTTCTGGTGCGGAACATCTTTCACATACAGACATATGTGTATGCTTTAAGCTAATATACAGATCACTAGCAACTTAACACTCAGCTACTATATGATAGCTAAATAAGTACTTATAAGTATTTATCTAATGATATAATGATGGGTTGACAGCTGTAGAAACTGAGACTACTGGGTGGTTAGAACATATTAATATTTCTCCCAAATGAAACAGAGCAATGGCATCAACTAAATCAGTATAACTGAAATATACATAAAAGCTATAAGAACAAAGTTGTAATAGTTGATATTGGTAGTTATTGACAAGATAATTAATGACATGTATAACTGAAATAAAACATCAACACTGTATAATAAGACATTCCCTTCAGAATGATGGTTTAAAATCCAAGTTGTCACAGGAGTGGGGCTTAATCTTTAGAAACCGTTTTTATGCAGTGTAAATCTCAAATGCTTATATTGTGATCTTTGTTGCTTTAACTTTGAAATTGAAAATAGCATTCTGAAATCTTATTAAATTAAGTCAAAGTAAAGAAGACAATACTGCACATTACCTGTGCAAGTGTGGGATGTTGCGCTGATACAAATACATCCATTTCATTGTTCTCTCCTTTTGGAATTACTGACATGCTGTGGGTTTCCATGTAGAAATGCTCCTGCCCACCAACATGCATTTGCCCTATATTTAAGAACAGATGGTACACTAAAAACATTTTTTACAGTTATTTCCTAAGAGCACCATAGTTAAGAAAATAAAAATGTTTGCAATAAAACGAAAATCAAGGGATATGCGCAATAAACACTGTATGTGTGTATATATATATATATATATATATATATATATATATATATATATATATATATACACACACACACACACACACACACACACACACACACACACGCACATATATATATCATATTTCATTTCCATAGTAGTCACAGAAATGCTCAATTATCAGCAATTATCAGGTTTTCAAGATTCTTCATAGGTTTACTTACAAAGGAGATAAAAAATTTGCATTTTTAGACAAAACAGGAAGAAATAGAAAACTTAAATAAAATGGTCTTTAAAACCATACTCACAGCTTTATAGAAAAGTTCATGATGCCTTCCTTTCTTTCAATGCAGCACATTATACACTGCCTGCTACCTCCAAGAGAAAGGCCAAAGCTGATTATGGTTATGAGTAGCATTACATTATACTTATTATCAGATACTTTGGATAGGTCCAAAAATAACAAACCAGCAATTCAGCTATGATCTAGATGAACGCAGGTGTATTTTGCAACATCCAGTAAAACAGTACCACTGTCACACATAGGTTTAAAACCATACTATAAGAGATAAAGTTGAATTTGCCTAAATGCTGACACAGTTGTGAGTGAATTCTAGAATGCCTCATAAAGGAAACAAGAGAGCAATGAGACAGCAGTTAGTTTATGCAGCGTTATGTACCAGTTCAATTTCCTTTTTCCACATTCTAAGGACAATGCCCTATTTGACAGATCTTTTAATAAATGTTTCAATTTGGTGAAAAAGAGCACTTGTGTCCAGTGACAGTGATCCTTGAAGTGATTTTCATTTGAAATAGATGGATACCCAGTCCCCTTAAATGTTTATTGTCTGTGCAACACTGTGATTTTTATTTTCAGAAATAAAATTATATTTCTCTATCTGCTACCCCCCCCCCCCTCACACACACACACATACACACACACACAAACACACACACTCCTTATTGGTATGCACTGTAGTCTAAGACTGTCAGCTTTTTATACAATTAAGTCAAGGTTTGTATTTTTCTTAAAACCAAGTAAAAACAGCTGGGAGATGTGAAAATCCATTTTCAAAACAAATACATTCAGTATCCTAATAGAATTTCTGTATTGTTGCAATTCTTTGTGTAACCATTTCAGCACAGACATGATTACATATAATACCTTTATCATAACAGAACTGTGGTCTTTGTTTTATTTTTTATTGGATATTTGTGATGAGCATAGACAATAAAGTAGCTATAATTTCTGTTTACAAGGGCTGGCTGTGGATGGAAATGACTGACTGCTGTCGTTTGCTCATTATTCTGTTTTTGCAGCACTGATGTGTAATTGTGTGAAGCAAGTTGATATACTTTACTGCTGCTGCTGTCTGAGTGACCCAGACTTGAAATATATTATTGTTATCATGGTCAAACATATGAGGTGCATACAACCAAAAAAGTGGTAATAAATGCTTGGTGGGGGACGAGGACTGTCTTTGTTTGAAAGACACTGATCCTCTTGTTGTTTACTCATTTTAAATAGTCATTAGACTGCCTTCGCAGGACTAGTGAGCATTTGTGTGAACTAAGCTGAAATACTGTATTTTGGTCACTGAGTGTTTGTGTGAAGCAATCTTGAAATCCATTACTTTGGCCATGTTTTTGTTTACCACATTCATGTTTGCACTATAAACAGTCAGCAATATGACTATAATTGCTGGACACAGAGGTTGTGTGTGTGAATGAAATGACAGATCATCCTGTTTGATTAAGCTAAACAGTCATTAGTCTATCTTTCTAGGCCTAGTGTGTGTTGTGGAAAGCAAGTTTTAATTCTTTACTCTAGCCATTTTTATCACAGTCAGACATCTGATCTGTATATAGTCAATAAAATAGTCTGTAATTGATGGATACAGAGGCTGCATGTGGATAAAAGGGACTTACTCCTACTATTGTTTGAGTAGTGTTAAGGATTTTTTATGGCAAGATCAGTGTCACAGAATATATTATATTTGCTGATATTGATATGAAACTATCATCCTATAGGTTAGGTTTGTGTATGTGCATATGCGCGTGTGTCTGTATGTGTCTGTGTTGTAGCATATGTAATAACAGGTTGGCCATAATTTCCTTCACTTTCCATTGCAGTCAGACATCTGTATTGTACACACTAAGAGACTAGCTATCTGTGGTGGCCTGGGCAGAATGTGTTTCAGCCTAGCTGATCCCTTGCACAGTGGAACAACAAGTAGTGTGGTCATCTCACAATGCTTGATTCTCTAACTTGAATTCTTGGCTGTGGTCCTCCCCATCTCTGTGTAAGTTTATTTGTTTTCCTCCACCACCTGAAATACATCTTGGATGTGAGCTAGCATTCCTTCAATTTACTTGTAGGTAAGCATGCACTGTGTGTGTGTGTGTGTGTGTGTGTGTGTGTGTGTGTGTGTGTGTGTGTGTGTGTGTGTGTGTGTGTGTGTGTGTGTGTGTGTGTATCTGTGTATGTGCATTTTGTAATAGACTTGGCTTGTCAGGGGCAGAGTCATTATATGTGCGTACATGTGTGTATGTGTGTGCGTGTGTGCATGTGGGTGCGTTTGTGAAAACATAATATCACCAAGACTTTATCTCTGGCAATATACAATATTGAGGGGTACATAACTAAATATTCTCGGTGACAATAAAAAAGAACAGTAAACAAGTCATTACTAATCAAAAAAAGGACATAAAATGCATCACACAACATTCGAGACCCTCAGTTCTTCTGGAGGCCAGACAGTTTCCTCACCCAAGGCAGTATAAATGGATTTGGTACATGCTTTGCAGAGTCCTCAGCCCTGGACCTCAAATAGTCTAAAAGTAGACTTGCTTAAGGGTGTGCATAGAAAGTCACTATATATTGTGTAGGGGCTGGGGACAGTGTAGTCATTTCTTTAATTTTCCTCACAATCAAACCTCAGAGGTATCCTCAAGTTTTGTATCATCTGTGAAGACTGGAGACAGTGTTGTCATTATTTGTTTAGTTTTCCTTACAGCTAAACCATAGAGGTGTGTGCAGAAGGTTATAGTTAATGTGGGTACTGGAGACATTGTGGACAATATTTCTTTAACGTTCCTCAAAATCTAACCTCAGAGATGTGTACAGAAAGAAAGTCACTATAGCTTGTCTAGGGACAGTGTAGAAGCAACAAATTAAAACAGAATACCACGGTCATTATTTTTTTCACTTTTATCACTATCACACATCAGATGTGCATATAGTTGACTGTCTTTTGGGGGTAGGAGTATGCAGGCATTCTTCTTATATATACATCTGACAGCAACAAGTTAAAATATGATACTGTGTTGTATTTGCTCTTTCAATTTCAATGTAATATGAAATTAGAGGGGTACACAGAAAGTGACTAGTCTTTTTGGGATGGGATGGGATGGGAGCCATGCTGTCTATATGGATGACAACAAGTTGAAATATATAACTGTAGCCATCTGCTCCTTCATTCCATCCAAGTGTAACACCAGATGGATACATGGAATGTGAGTATCTCTTTTGGAGGATAGGGAGACAGAACGTCTTTCAGATATGATTTATGTGTCGTGACAAGCATTTGTCTTCACAGTTTATTAGGAATGACTACGTGTCAACTCTGAACATTAATTACTTCATTAATTACCTAGTAATTGCTTACTTAGAATATATGACTGAGCCATGACAGACCCCTATTCAGCAGGGCCTTGGGGAGAAAAATGCCAGATGCAACACACTACAATACAAAGAAAGGCAATTTATGGCAAAACAGCAAATGTTAACTATTGCATACAAGATACAAAAAGTAGTACATAAAGAAAGAAAACAAAAGAGACAGATCCTGGAAATGAGTATATTCCACAGAGTTACATTTCAGTTTTACTGTAGCTATAATAAATGGTAAGAACTTCCATTAGGTTAACAAACAGGTGCAACAGAATGTGAAGGGTACTACTGTGGGTAAGCTAATGGGTCTTCTGATAAAACCCCAGAATCGTATATTATGAAGGAAGACTAAAGATGCACTACAAATAAAGGAGAAATGGACAGCAATGCAGCACCATTTAACGAGGAGAAAAGTGCCGCTCAGCCTTGGACACAATTTACTTCTTCCTTAAAAGAAAGAAATAAGACTGAATTTCTTACCTTAGTGATGTTTTTTGTTGAGATCATCAATGGATCAAAAGGTTGGGGAAAAGAGTTCTAAAATGTACCTCAGAGCATCTAGAACCTCATGGCTTCGGGGCCCTCAGACGACCACCTTGAATCAGGTTATTTCCCCTGTAGGTTTTCCACTGCAGTTTTGCTCAGGTAAAATGTATTGAAAGGATGCAGAAAAAAGTAAAAGCACAAGACTGAATTTCGTTCCTAGTCATGATTTTGTTCAGGCTCATTGGATTAAAAAGCTGGAGGAAGACGCTGTAAAATGCATATCAGAGCATCTAGAACCTCATTGCTACTGTAGGGTCAGTGACCCCAAGACCCCAGCTTAATTCAGTTATTACAATGAAGTCCTGGGCAGAGTATATTGAAATGAAGCACCAAAATGCTATAAAGCAAGTAAAATGTAAGAAAACAATAAAAAGGTAATCTGTGTTTTGTGTGTGTGTGTGTGTGTGTGTGTGTGTGTATGTGTGTGTGTGTGTGTATGTCTCTCTCTCTCTCTATATATATATAGATATATATATATGTATATATAGAGAGATAGATAGATATATATATATATATATATATATATATATATATATCTAGAGAGAGAGAGAGACAGATAGAGGCACACACACACACATATGTATTATATATATATATATACATATATATACATATATATATATATATATATATAAAAAGTTTACACACCCCTATTAAAATGCCAGGTTTTTGTGATATATAAAAAATGAGAGCACAATAAATCATTTCAAAACTTTTCCCACCTTTAATGTGACCTATAACCTGTACAATTCAATTCAAAAACAAACAAATCTGTTAGGGGAAAAAATATAAAAAATAAAAAATGTACAATAAGCTGGTTGCATAAATATGCACACCCTTAAACTAATATTTTGTTGAAGCACCATTTGATTTAAATTACAGCATTCGGTCTTTTGGGTAGGAGTCTTTCAGCATGGCACATCGACTTGGCAATATTTGCCCACTCTTCCTTGCAAAAGCACTCCATATCTGTCAGATTGCGATGGCATCTATTGTGGACATCCCTATTCAGCTCACCCCACAGATTTTCTATTGGATTTAGGTCTGGGCTCTGGCTGGGCCATTCCAAAAGTTAAATTTTCTTGTGGTGAAGCCATTCTTTTGTTGATTTGGATGTATGCTTGGGGTCATTGCCATGTTGAAATGTGAAATTTCTCTTCATCTTCAGCTTTCTATCAGACACCTGAAGGTTTTGGGCCAAAAGTGACTGGTATTTGGAATTGTTCATAATTCCCTTCACCTTGACTAAATCCCCAGGTCCAGCTGAAGAAATGCAACCCCAAAACATGATCCTGCCACCACTATGCTTCACCGTGGGGATGGTGTTCATTTGGTGATGCAAAGTGTTGTTTTTGCACCAAATGTACTTTTTGGAATTGTGGCCAAAAAGTTCAACCTTGATTTCATCAGACCATGTGAAACTTGATGCATTGTTTTGCAAATTTTAGCCTGGTTTGGATGTTTTTCTGTGTAAGAAAAGGCTTCTGTCTTGCAACCCTACCCCACAGCCCAGACATATGGAGAATATGGGAGATTGCTGTCACACGTAGTACACAACCAGTACTTGCCAGAAATTCCTTCAACTCCTTCAGTGTTGCTGTAGGTCTCTTGGCAACCTCCATGACCAGTTTTCATCTTGTCTTTTCATCAATTTTGTAGGGACATCCAGTTCATTGCAACATCACTGTTGCCCCATATTTTCTCCACTTTTTGATGACTGTCTTCACTGTATTCCATGGTATATCCAATGCTGTGGAACTTTTTTGTACCCTTCTACTGACTGATACCTTTCAACAATGAAATCCCTCTGATGCTTTGTAAGCTCACTGCGAACCATGGCTTTTCTTGTAGCAGACAACTGACTAAATGTCAGGAAAGTCCTATTAATACAGCTGAACATTATTTGGGGTTAATCAGAGTCTCTTTAATTGATGGCAGGTGTGTACACAAGAAAACTGAATGCTGTAATTAAATGAAAAGGTGCTTCAACAAAGTATTAGTTTAAGGGTGTGCACACTTATGCAATCAGCTTATTGTACGTTTTTTATTTTTTTATATTTTTTCCTCTAACAGATTTGTTTGAATCGTACAGGTTATAGGTGAAATTAAAGGTGGGAAAAGTTTTGAAATGATTTATTGTGGTCTCATGTTTTTATATAACAAAAACCTGGCATTTTAACAGGGTTTATATCCACTGTATATATCACACACACGCGCACGCGCACACACACACACACACACACACACACACACACACACACACACACACACACACACACACACACACACACACACACACACACACACACACACACACACACACACACACACACACACACACACACACACCTCCTGCTCCTCTGTATTCCAGTTATCCCATGATGTTAAAGTTTTGATCTGAAGTACTCGGTCCTGAAGGAGTAAAATATGGTTTTATGACCAGGTGGAACCTTGGAACCCATTGTCTTCTTATCCATCCTATGTCTTATCCATTTTTCCGAGAGCTTCTCACTGGTATAAACTCCCTTTCAGCAACTGCCAATGCCACAAAATAAATTCAGTGAAAGCCACTTCCAGCACCAATGGATTTTGCCCTTTACTCACTGCTGTCACTATATTTAAAAGTATGGGGAGTGTGGAGGTAATTTCCCACATGTGGGAATGCAGGGAGCTTGAGCTGTTGTCCTCTGAAAGTGTATTTCATTTAGCCATTTAATGGTTTTGTCACTCACTCAAAGATCTCTTTTCTCTTTAGTTAATTTTCTTAACAGTGAAATTCCCCAGTCCCCACACTTTCTGTAGCATCCTGTTCCTTTTTCATCTATCCACTAGGCAAGACAAATTTTCCCTGTATAAGTCTTCTTTCTTCATTTTTCTTAATTTTTACAATGCTTATGAGTGTTTTCTGTAAATCTGTAGTATTTTTCATATCTTTCCATGTATGATCCCTGTACTAGACAGAGAATTCCATATGAGAACGGAACAGTTAGTTCACTGAGTAGGACAATTATCATTCTGTATGGTCTGGTGAATCTATACAAGTATTGCAGCTCATATCTAGCAGCTGGCTATTCATTCCTGCTCCTGTATTTTCCAGTTATCCCATGATGTTAAAGTTTTGATCTGAGTGTAAGCACTGCTACATGTACCTGAGCATCTTTTCAACTCTTGCTTTTGCTTTTCTGCTTTCTTCTTATGTTTCTATGCTGTAGTTTAATCTATCATTATGACTTTTTTCACTCTGGGACTTTAATATGTGCTCCCATCCTAAGCCAGTTAGTCCCCAGGTATAGGATCTTCCATTTTCCACATTGACCTTTGGCTGCCATCTGTTGGACCATGCAAATAGCTTCCTCATGTCTTCCTTTAAGATTTTCCTATCACTCCCATATTTGCTCCTATTTTTATGTCATCTGAAAAGAAGCCATTCCTGTTATCTAGTGGTCATATGATGTTGCATCTGTAAGCTCTATGTATCTATTATGAATGTATGGTAGCCTAATACCATTGTGTAAATTTTCCATCTCAGTGAAAACAAAGCTGAACAAGTTATGAACTGTAAGTGTTTAAGTCAAAATCACTGGAACACTGATGCATTACTCTACTGCTAAGAGGAGTATTTTTCAACAAATAATTACTTATCTCTACAGAAGTCAAAATGAAATGTGAACAGGATTAGTCTCATAATATATACTATAAAATCATTTCTGCTCCACATATGTGCCACACTGAAATATTAGCTTAAGTGCATAGTTACCTTGGAAGATATGATCAGCTGTTTTAAATGCTTCATCTACATTTCCTTTTTCTAGTTTACTCATTGGACTGAGGAATGATTTCTGCTGTACAGCATCCTAGAATGAAACCACATATTTTATCTCATTTGAATGTAAACATGCCTGAAGATATACATTTATCACTATGGCTCATGCAAAGTTCTGTACGTAATAGGTAAGCTCCATTATACAAATGCATTTGACATTATAAAAAATGTTTTTAGATATTATGAGTGGCCAAGTAAAATGCAGGATTAAGACATGAAGAATGGAAATGCCCTGTCCTACTAAAACATTTGAAAAACTGGACCAAGTGATCCTTTTTAGGCAGCCTGTTTCTCATGTTATGTAATACATATGAGACACATTCTTACAGAAGGAATAACATTCTAAATCCGTATTGTTCTTTTAAATTCATTAACAGTTTTTGCATGTCTTTCAAACTTGCATACAACAGCATTTACTTTAATCATGCTTAGTTTAGTAAGCACTTTTAGACAGAAGTTAATATGCCAGTTCTCTTTTAGTGCACCTATAAGACTGTCATAACAGAGCAGTCATGCTAACATTTGAATAAGCTTTGAAACATGACAACAGTGGACATGGCACTTCAATAATCCTTGTCACAGCACATCAGTAACCCTGTTTCTAAAATCTTGAATGGAAAGGAGTGACAAAGAAATAAGTCTGGAAACATAACACTGCTGATGGTCATGAAATAATCCTTGACAAAGGAATACCATGGCAATACACTTGGAATAATCCTGGTGTACGAGGCTCAACAGCACTAATGTGAACTGATCGCACTTCATTTGAGGACAGATATTGACATCCAAGTGAAGAGCTGTAACAGTCAAATACATGTTGTTGCTGGGGAGTAACTATGTTCTTGTTGTGCAAAAAATATATAAAGCCAGACATCAAGCTGTGCACCTTCTGCTCAGACATGGCTAGCATTCTATCAATGCACATAAGTTAGCATGCAGGGATAGGAATTTCTGTCTTTTCTACAGGCAGCTGCAGACACTTGAAGAAACTTCTCTAGGTAGCATGTGACATCACAGTAATGCTGGCTCCTGTATCAGTCTTTATTTATCCTTTGTTGACTGTGTTAGTCCCACTAGGCTAGTAGGCTCTTTTCAGGGAAGACTCAAGGCAGCATTTATACTACTACTACGTGAAGTTTGGCCAGGGCACTGGGGAAGTTCCTCTACTCTTTCCAAGTACATGGGGATGCTATTACTGTTACACTTCTGGTTTCCATTCTGAGCTCATAAACAGCTCATAGAAACTGGGATGGTGAGCATCAGAAGTAAGAGGACAATTTGCAGTAGGTAGTGGAATCTGAAAGTTGTCAGTGATTTAAGAAGAATGAAGCTGAAGGATCAGTCAAATTACTGAGACAGCAGGAGAAGGTGAAGTGAAGGAGGATGGTGAAAAGATTATCGAACCTTCACAAGATTCTGAGTACATGTGTCAAAAAGATCTATTTTCTGTGTCAAGATCAGAATGTGTGGCTACAACCCTCCAGTCGGGGGGGGGGGGGGTTGTGGGATGTATACCTAAGGGAAATAATAAATCAGAGTGAACAAGAAATTGAAGTGGCAGTGTCTTGGGGAGAATTCAGGAAGAGGAGGTGAGAGAAATTACAAAAAAGAAAAAAATATATATGCAAGAATGGTGAAAGAAGGCAGGAAGCAAGTAAGAGATGGAGAAGGAGAAAAAGAGATCATGAAGAAGAAATTTGCTGTACAACTCAGCAGTAATGAAGAGAAAGAACTTCAAAGGTATAAGGTACGGGATGCAGTTACTGCAGCTTTGGGACTATCACCTAAAGAGGTAAGAGCTTTTATTCATCTTAATAAAGAGAATTTCTGTGACATTTTGTTTGAGACAGGACAAAATATGGAATGTTCTTAGAGAGGTTTGAAAAAAACAAAAATACTCTAGTTAGTGGAACTCTTATGTAGTGCAGACTTTTAGCAGAGAGACAAAAAAAGGATTCCTGTGAAATTTTGAACTCAGATGGATAAAGCAGTATTGAAGAACTGTTTAAAGACTGTATGTAAGGAAGTTTTGGATACTATGAAAATATATGATGATATACGTGTATGGACCGGGGGCTGGGATTGTGGAATAATTTTGAAAATGGAAAATGACAAGATTGTACATATTCCAAGTATAATAAATGCTGAAGGTAATAGAGGCCAGCCAATTTTTTTTTAAATGACCCTTATGAACATCAGGTGTTTAGTCAAGCACTCTGCTTGTGCTATGCTGACAAGGTCATAACAAGGCTGAAATATGCATATCAATAGCTAGTGGGGTTTGGCTTTATTGGCCTGAAATTGTCCATTAAAAGACTTCAAACTTAAAAGTCATGGGCAATCAGAATCGCCATATAGCTGAAACACCTGATGTTCATAAGGGTCATTTACATATATCCCATGTGCCTCTGTTACAGGAGGCTTGGGAGGTCACACATTGGAAGCTGTAGCTTGGCTGGAGTTTTCATTTAGTTTTTGGTGATTGGTTTTTCATTGTGACCTTCTCACTCTTTGTTTTAATTTGTTAGTTGGGATATTTTGCAGTCAACCCAATGATAATGGACATCAGCTGGGTATAACAACCCTGTGTTTCTTATGCTTATTTTTTAAATTTTGGAATTTGTAGCAATTAATATGAATATAATATTAATCGGAGATTGTAAAATTGTGATTTGAGACAAAAAAGAAGAAAGAAACAATGTTATGAAAATGGAAGAAAATAAGGAGCTTATCAGATTGGGGAAAGCAATAAAAAGAATAAATTTTAATTATGGAATGAAAATGGAAAAAAAGTATGTGTTTACAGAAAGATCACATTTCTCCTAGACTGTGTTATAACAAATGATCTGAGTGGTTGCTAGCTTTGAAAGAAAAATATAAAGAATACTTTTAGAATGACAGTCAGATGTAAGAAAAAACGAAAAAAATAACTATAAAACAATGTGTATGGATGCCTTAAAGGATTTGGAAAGGAACAATAGAAAATATTATGTGATAGAATGGAGAATTTATGAAACAAATCAAGGGAAAATCAAATAAATGAAGTTTGGCAGCAAACTAAGTTGTCCCGGGACATCTTCATGGGGGGGGGGGTAGGTTAATATTAGGGGGAATTAAGTAGGTTGGGGAATTGAAAGGGTTAAGTGGAGACAGGAATGGTTGGGAGGAAATGAGATAATGATGGGGAGGGGCTTAGGAGGTTTAGGCTAGTGTAGTTGGGGCAAGCAATCACATTTAGCGTGAACTTGATAGGATCATAGGAAGCATTGCTTCAGTTATGGCTGCTTTGTTACAGAGGGAGTGTTGATGGTACATTCTTTCTCGAGTTGGCAGGATAGGTTGCCCTTGAAGATGTCTTGGAATGGGTTATGTATTTTGGATGTTTTACATGTCTTTTTCTTTCTTGCAGATGGGGTCTTGGAATGCTGTGCCTGTAGCTAGAATAGGTGGGTATAAGGTGGAGCTTTCTCGTTCCTATTAGAGGGTTTAATTTTGTCCTTTTCTTTGTAGATGATGGTGTGCCGAGTTCCACTGGTGAGATACAGTGAGTTTGCAGACAATCATGCTTTGGTGTCGATTAAGTGGTGGGGTCATTGGATGGGCATTTTCTGGATGCTGCTGTTGTAATTTGGAATAGGTGGGTATAAGGTGGAACCATCTCTTTACAGGTTAGAGGATTTACTTTTTGTCCTTTTCTTTGCAGGTGGTGGTGTCATGGGTACCAGTGGTGGTGCCACATGGTGGTGTCATGGGTACCAGTGGTGGCACCACACAGTGAGTTCGCAGAAGAGGGAGGCAGTGGCGAGTGAGGAGGTTACACATGATGAGCTCAATTGGGCAACAGTTACTGGCTGAAGTAAGTATATTTGAAAGTTGAGTTTGGTAGAGGATTTACATGGCTAGCCAGAGAAGGACAGGCATTTGAGTTGATTTCAAGTTTAATTGGTAGTACCATCAGTACGGTAGATCAATGTTGGAAATTTGTTCCCACTAAAGGGAGCATTAGCCATTTACCCATAGGTAAGAGTTTAGAATTCTGTAGTGGGCTTGATGAGGTTACAAGTAATTTATTTTATGTAATGTTCATTAAGGCACGTTGCTGTGGGTGGGGTGGAGTCTTAGAATCATAGGGCATTATTACACAATCGGCTTTGGGGTGATTACAAGCTAGACAACATCTGGCTTCATTTCTGTGGGTAGCATTTATTATGTGTGGTAGGTAGCCAAGATCAATTTTATTTCTACATGCTGCTGCTATTGTCTTTCTTGGGACAGGGGTAGAACCCTAGGGTGAGTTTAGTCACCCATCCATTTGTTTGGTAGTGGGATAAGGAGGTATTGTTATCGTATATACAAGGCAGTGTTTTGTTTCAAACACAGGTTTTTGGGGAGGTAGGCATTTCTGAAGTTGCATGGCAACTACTTTAATATTTAAGGTGGTTACTTTGGTAGGGGCTAATAAGTTGGTGTGTTTCACTGTGGAGGTTACCTTTGAGTTATTTCACCGAGATGTTCTTTGGGGTAGACAGATAGTGTTGTGTGTGGTTTTAGAAACTGGGTGTTGTTACAGGGGAGTTAGAAGGTTTAAAGGAAGCTTGGTTTAAAGGAAGCTTGGTTTAAAGGAAGCTTGGTTGCAGGATAAAGCAGCTGTAAGACAAGGGGGACTGGTTTTCTGCCAGCTAGGGTAGGACATTAAAGTCAGAGTTAGACTGTTTCCTATGGTAATGGAGTTGTTGCACATAAAGAATTGGGTAGTGGGTGGGATAAGGTGATATGTTACGGTTAACAGGGTTTTGGGTGTGAGATTTGCTACTAGTTGTTTGACTGGGTGCCGTCTTGAGTTCAAGGGGTTATAATTTGTGGTTTTGTTGTGGCTTTGGGCTGTCAATGCATTCAGGTTGAGCCATTCAGCTTTGAAGGCAATGGGCTAAAAGGGTATGTGTCCTTTTGTTGTGGATGTTCCGGTGTTACAATGGGGTCACGGTAATCCTACTTTATTTAGTTTCATTAGGGTGTGTTTCATTGGCATGGCAAAGGGGTTTATGATGGGATTTTGAGGTGCTTTACAGATGATGGGTACTTCAAATCATGTTTGGCTTGACCCTTCCCTTTATGGGAAGTGGATTGGCTTGACTCTTCCCTTTATGGGAAGTGGATTGAACAATTTTGGATAGAAGGGAGGTGGAACAGCCTGGTCAGGCTGGTTGATGGAGAAGAGGGATAGGCTTTCCCTCTTCTGTTCCCCCTCTGATGTATGGATGTTCATTTCAAGGATATGGGGAAAGGAAATGAGTAGTTGGAGGAAGCTTGCTGAATAGATAATCAAGATGAGGTAAGGATGGTGCTTATTTGGTGGAAGGTAATTCAATGGATGGTGTATGAAGTGAGTTGGGGACGCTGCTTCACAAGTAAAGTAAGCAAGCAGAGGTATGGACCCAGCTTTTTGGGCAGGGTGAGAGGTGAGTAGGTACGCTGCCCTGATTAACATTACAATGAATGGTGTATGAAGTGAGATGGGACGCTGCTTCATAAGTAAAGTAAGTGAGTAGAGGTATGGACGTTGCTTACTGGGGCAGGGTGAGTAGGTACACTGCCCTGATTAACTTTACAAGGATGTTATGCTGTATTTAGAATCATATCATGAATATTTGTAATTAATAAAGTTAATGATTAAAGCTATGTTATGGAAATTTAATAAAGGTCATCAAATGTCATTTGGTGTGATGTGCATTACTGAAGGGGACCAGGACAATTATTATTTAAGCAAAGATATTATTTACAAGGTAAAAAAGTAGAGGTATTGGCTTATTTGAGTACCATAGTTAAAGATAAGACTGGTATAATGAGAGAAATTAAAGATGGTAGAGTAGAGTAGAGTTAAGATCTCAGGAACAAATCATGAATATCTTATTACATTTTGGAAAGAAAATGTTTCAAGATGAGAAGAAAGTGCAAAAAAGAAAAAAAAGAACAACATGTTAAAATTGACAGAACAAGAAAATAAGGAATTGAAAAATGAGATTTCCTTAAACAAATCAGATAAAGTGCTTAGACAAGTTAATTTACAGTTTCAGGAAAAGATGGAATAGAATACCAATTTTATAAGAATTTTATAGATTGTTAAAACAAAAAAATCTCATTCCAATGAAGGACAATGCCAGACCTGAACTAAAGAAATAAAAAAATTTATTGAGCGCTTTCATCTGCTTATATCTCTTGAAGTCATCAGAATATCATTTTATACAATTAACCTCACACAAAGTCATGTGATCTCTAAAAACCTGTACAAACCAATCAAGACATTTCCAACTTTAAAGTTGTTCAACACACTAAACCATTTACTAATTAAATAATTATATCAAAATAAAATGGTGTTTTTGATAAATATAATACAGTATACAAAACAAAATGTTGTACCGATACTATAAAATACAAAACTCTCATCATTTACAATAAATAGACCAATTAAGTAAATAGTAAACCATAGGATAAAAGTCCCGTTGCCAAGAAAACAGCAAGCAATATATTTTATTGTTGATTATTTATAATAAATACCTATAAAACAAATCAGATAACAGAATGTTCAAACTATATATGAATGCAGCCTTAATACACTTGCTAATGAAATGTGATCATTGAGACCCGGGGGTGCTTTGGCATTTAATCTTATTTGCCAAAAAAACTCTTTAAATTCAATCACGTCAGTCTATGGACCACCCCTAGAATCCCTTTTCACTCGATATTATGTAGCAACTATGTTTTATTTCAGGGACAGTATTTCTTGCAACAAAAGGGACTGGCAATGGGGTCTGCATGCACCCCTATATTCACCAATGTTATCATACTTCAATGGGAAAATACATTTCTTTTCAACTTGCCATCTCCAAAACCATGGAACCTCTACCTATGTTACCTTGATGATATTTTTTGATTTGGAATAAAAGAGCTTCAGAGATAGTTTTATAGCTTACCTCAACAGTACTAGATCATTTGTGAGGTTTACATATAATTATAATGCCACAAAAATCAACTATCTAGATGTGGAAATTAATAAGGATCTGATAAATAGAAGATTAACTAGCAACATTTATAGAAAGCCTACATATTGAAACAGTTTGTTACATTTTTCTAGTTCCCATCCTGAGCACCTGAAGACAGGAATTCTAGAAGGACAATTCATAAGGTTAGCCAGGATGGTATCCTAAGATTTGGATTTTAACATGGAATGGAATGTGCTTATGGATATGTTTTCATTCTAGAAGTTATCCAATGCACCTTCTTAATAAGGTTAGAGATGAAATCATGTTAAAAAGGCAGCAAGGGCTTTTTTATCCTTTACTGAGGTCAGATAAAACAGCTCAGAAGGCCTCAGAATTGCCAGATTCCTCTAGGAAAAATTATGCTTATTCCTTTGTAACAAAATATAGTATTGATCACAGATTTATTTTTGATATGCTAAAAAAGAATGGGCACATTTTTACATGTTTTGAAGGTGTCACTGATTTGTTAGGTGACAAAAAAGCATTGTTTACAAAATAGGAAGGACATGTAAAAACTTATTAGAGGGTGTTTTTTATTTTTTTGACAAGGTTTCAAAATTAGGGACATTTCCATGTTAGAAATGCTCTTATTGTAGGTTTATTATGACAGTGAGCAGCTTTTATTTTAAACATATTAATTATATGTTTACTGCCAAAAACAGACTCAAAGTGAAAGCTTAGTTTATCTTGTGGTATGTTCAAGCTGTAATCATTTTTATATAGGTCAAACTACACAAAAGTTAGTAGACAGAATTAGAGAACACATCTTGGCCATAAAGAAAAAAGGATAATACAAATGCATTAGCTAGGCATTCACATTTATGCACATATTTTAGAAAATTTCAGTTTTTAGTTATTGAACAAGTAGATAGAAATTTGTAGTATGATTTAATTCTTATTTAGAATTTCTAGGATTAAAATGGCAAGTGTTCCTGAGAGCAGATTTTACTCAAGGAATAAATGACAAAGTGTCTGTAAAAAGCCTTTTGAAGTACAAGCATATTTAGTAGCACAGATATAGTTAATATTACTGATTTTTATTATAATTTTTATTTACTAAATGTATAATAATATACAAGTTTTTTAAGGAGGAAAAAGCTGTCTCTTTAATAAGAAATTGTTCTGAAATAATTGATTTTCTTATTTGATTGGATGAGTGAAGTGACATCATTCATTATTTTATATTTAAATAAGATGTGGGTAATGTTTGAATTATTCTGAAGAAGTTCTAAATATTAAAAGAAAAAAAGCACTTAATCACTCTCTTTTCTTTTGTGCCTTGAGTTCACACAGTTTTGGTTACTAGTTGTCAGTTTGCTCATTTTTTTCCATTTTCCTGGTGTTTAATAAAATTTAGTGTTGATCACAGATTTATTTCTGATATACTAAAAAAGAACTGGCAAATTTTTATGTGTTTTGAAGGTGTCACCAACTTGTTAGGTGACAAACCACACATTGTTTACAAAAGAGGAAGGACATTTAAAACTTATTTGGGAGCATTTTTTTTTTTGACAAATTTATTTAAAAGGACAAGGCAGGCACATATAAATATGGTTTCTGCAAGCAGTATAAGTATATAATTAACCATGACAGTGATAAAATCGACAATCATACCATCAGACAAAGACATAAAGGTTACTTTACATGTAACTCCACTGGGGTTGTATACGCAGTCATATGTAACTCTTGCACAAGTTATTATAGCATAAAAATACAGAGGAAACTTAAAGATAGAATTTATGAACATTTATTACACATTAAGAATAAGAAATATGAAAAATGCACTATTTAAACATCTCATAAAGTTTCCTTTAAACAGTTTTCAGTTCGTAGTATTAGAAGAAGTGAAAAGGGATCCTAAGGGTGGTTCATGGAATGACTTGATTGAATTTAAAGAGCTTTGTTGGCAAATAAGATTAAATGCTCAAGCACTCCCTGATCTCAATGATCACATTTCAATAGCAAGTGTATTAAAGCTGTGTTCATATATAATTTAAACACTCTGTTAGCTGATTTGTTTTATATTTATTATAAAGGATGATAGTTTTATATTCTTTAGTATTGGTGCAACATTTTTGTTTTTGTATAATGTATTATATTTATCAAAAACATTTTATTTTGATATAACTATTTAATTAGTAAATGGTTGTGTGTGTGTTGAACAACTTTAAAGTTGGAAATGTTTTGATTGTTTTTTACAGGTTTTTAGAGATCACGTGACTTTGTGGGAGTGATTTAAACTTGTTTAATTGAATAAAATGATGTGCTGATGAAGTCAAAAGATATAAGCAGATGAAAGCCCTCAATAAATGTATATTTTTATTTCTTTAGTTCGGGTTTGGCATTGTCCTTCATTGGAATGGGATTTTTTGTTTTAACAATTTTATAGACTGGCAGAAAAAATACTTCTTTAAAGTTATGAGTGGTTAAATGAAGGTTTTATGTATAAATATTTAAGCAGTGGTATACTTAAATTTGGTATGGAAAAAGGAAGATAAAAATAAAAATGAAAATTGGAAACCTATAATATTGAACAATATGGATTATACATTTTTATGAAAATAATTCAGAAGAGAATGGAAAGTAAAATGAAAAGTATTATGCAAGATAGCATTGATAGTTTAAAGGGAAAGAAATGTCAGAAATTATTACACATAGTATGTGAAATTGTGGATGATATTGTAGACAGGACTGATGAGACCAAGATCCTAATAGGAGATTTAAACAAAGCTCTTGACACATTGTAATGTGAACTTTGTGCACAATTATGGAAAAGTATAACACTGGTATGAAAAGTAAGAATGCATGCTATTATGTATATAATAAAATTAAAGTAAGGATTTTAGTGAATAGATGGTTAAGCAAAGAAATAGATATAAAGAACCGCATATGAAAGGGATGTCCTATGAGTAGCATGTTATTTGCATTAGTTATGAATGTATTAGTCAGAGATGTAATTTGCAAATGAGAGGTGCTACTTATATAATGAATGAAAGGATACAAAATTCCAGTCATGTTTACTAATGCAGATAATATTATATTGATTACTAAAAATAAAGTTTGGATAAAAGAAGTTATATGTAACATACAACAATGTTTAGATATAATAGGCTTGATTTTAAATAAAGAAAAAAGTAAAGGACTAGGTGATACAGTAAAGAAAAGAGGAGTACCTTTCTCACTGAAAAAATGTCTGTGTTAGGAATAAGATTTGAGGGTAAAAGTCTAGGTGAGGAAAAAAGGACTAGGATACTAGATGAAATAAAGTAAATTTGGTGTTTTTGGAAAACATGCAAGCTAATTAATAAAAAGGTTTATTTGACTAATTTGGTTATACTGGGAAAGACTGCATATTTAGATAGTGTCTATATGTTGCCAGTAATCTATGAAAAAGAAATACTACAAGATTTTTTTCTTTATATGAGGTTCAAGATTGAATCCAGTGAAAAGAGAAGTCTTATGCATGGAAAAGGTAGATGGAGGTTTAGAATTAATAAACCCAATTGTTTATGTTGCTTCTTTGAATTTGTATAAAGTTTTGTTTTGGATAAATGATAAAAATGAACAGTTAGTAGCAAATGTATTAAACTACAAATATAAATAGTATTGGTATATGTTAAATATTTCAAAAGAGGAAAAGCATGTTTAAATGAAGTAATGAGATGTTATCAAGAAACAAATATTTTATGGAAAATATAAATTGATGAAATAGAAAATGAGAGGAAAGTGTGGTATAAAATATCATGAAACAATATTATTATGTTTATCCTTGGGTTAAGATAGCAAATGAAAACGTTACAGCAATAAAAGGATGAAAAGCCTGGTGTAATAAGCAAATAAAATGTCAAGATTTTTTATGCAGATTAATGATTAATATACTACCAGTAAAGAGAAATATGCTACATATAAAGCAGTGAAAGAGTTTGTATATATTTTAGTAAAGAAGAAATGACAGACCATGCTTATTTACAATGTATAAGGGTAGCAACATTTTTCTATAATGTGTTGCAGAGATTGTCTTTGTGAGACTTTGGATAAAGGAAAGTATCCCTAAGGTAGTTATGTTCAGAGATTCAGATGACTGCACAAATGTTACATATAGACATGTACATGGACTTGACTAGATGCTAAACATTGTACATGTTGAAATGTCTTAGTCATAAGGTGTATGAGGCAGCAAAATAGTGAATTATATTGAGAGGATCATTTGTTTTTGTCTTCTGAAGTGTGCAAGGATTCTGTGAACTATATTTCTCAAACTTCCACAGAGGAGTTGATAAAAGAATAAAAATTAGTTGAGAGGCAAAGAATAGAAATGTTCTTTGTTTTCTTTTACATTGTTAAATATCAACCATTAACTTTTCCATATCATTCTGATGTTGTAAAATATGAACTGACACCTACATTACTCTCAGTTTTCTTCTTTCACCAGAGTCTTATATTAGAGAATTAGGATATGTGTCAAAATGTTCGAGAATTAGGATGCATGCCAACCCATTTCAGGTACCTCAGTAGATGAAACACATTACACAAAGTTTCTCACATGACTGGACATTTTATAGCCAAAATTCACATCTTTTCAGATAAAGGTTGGGGATCTCTACTGTTATGTATAATTTTATTACTTGGGTTTTAGTCTTCCATGTTCTGCCAGATACTGTCCTATGAAATGATACCATAACAGATTTCGGCATTCTTGAATTGCTTTTTTTTTTTTTTTTTTTGAAATCTAATGGATGGCTTATGGGAGATGAAGTTAGAGTTCAAGGAGTTGCTGTGGCATCATAGACTGTGTGCAATATGTCCCCTGGATCTTAATGAATATGTGACAATTAATTCAGTATTAAAATTAAGAGCAGCTAAGCTTTAAAATAGGCAAGGGATTGACACCTTTGCTGTCAGTACATTGATGGTTTAGACAATAAAGTAGTTTTTACAAAAACTCTTTTTACACAAAATTGTACTTTTAAACTAGTGGTATTTTTCAGTATTTTATTGCATTTGTTATATTTGTTAATCATATTCAAGATGGAATATGGTGCAGTTTCTTTAAGGGTTGATTTTCATGGTGGGTGTAAAGTATTTAAATTTGATGATGTCACTGATATTATTTGTTCTGATGAAGTCTGTTCTTGAAAGACAAAAGTGCTTAACTTTTTATTCATTGGATTTTTGTGTTTTTGCAAGAGTTGTTCTTGTTCTCAAGGTCCATATATGTGCATCCTTTGTGGTGACCATAACAGATTTCTTCAAATGTAAATTCAAAATGTAGCACCTCCTATATAATTATGTAACATACTCTTAGAATGTGACTGAATCAGTTAATATTTGAGTACATATTTTATTTTTAGTTATCCATGTATGATCCCTTACTTCTATGCCAACACTAAAGACATAGCAAACAAAGGTTCTAATACCAATCACAACCATATACTACTAAGAGTTTTTTTCTACTTTATCTGTAAGTTTTATTTATGGTTTTCTTACAAAGATGCAGTAATTTATTTCCCCTTTACTATTCTATTATTATTTCTCAGTAGTAATAAACACACACCAGCATGTGGAATGGTTTTGAGTACTTTTCTATGTCCAGGCACTCAGTGTGAACTTACATGTTTTCGTCTATTGTTGTAGAAACTCATTAAAAAATGTAACTAATTTTAGTCAACAGGACCCTCTTTTAGCAAAGCCACATTAATCATCAGCTAGTAATATTAAATTCTCAGATTATTTATTAAGGAGCTAATTATAAATTCCAAAAGTCTGTATAGAATAAAAATATCTGTGGCTATAAAAGATAATTTTGCTCATAATGCAAAGGAGACACTCCTGAGGCATAAACTTACAACCATGGGTATGCAAAACAAGTGCTTCAAACATTGCATTGTAGAGGATCAAGCTTTATTTTTATGTGTCTCAATCTTTCAGTGGCAAGTTTAATCAATCACATTAACATAACAAATATTTATATAATGAATTACTACCATGATAGGCAATTTTCTTCAGTAACTACTTGATTATTGGTCTGGGGTGAAAATTTTATTTTTCACAATGATTCTCTTTTCTACAAAATGTAGTCCTTAAAAACAAAACATTTATTTCTGGTAGCTGCATCTACAAATATATAAAAGAAAAAGTTGACACCATAAGAATCCATACCAAAGAACAGGACATCAACCTTAGGAAAATGCAATACTGTATCTAACATATAAAGTGGAATGCTCTAAACAAGTCACTCAATGACATATGTGAACTGGCACATGCTAATATTCATTTGGAATTACCTCAGTCTCTCTCCTCCTATTTACAACTTGCCAACCATTTCAGTGAGGCTCATATAAAATATATAGAAACCAAGAATCTTTTCTTCATTTTGTAAATAAGATGAATGAAAGTACTTTTGTTTTATTTTAACAGCTAAATGTTCTTCTGAAAATGTTTTGTTCAGATCCACGCATTGAGTAGGATATTTCAGAAAAATTGTCTAGTATATACAAGAACCTTCCATTTAGATTTTTTTTTGTTTGTTTTAATGTGGAGGTAGTTACCATGCACTGTTTTAAAGGTAAATATTATAAATAGTCAGGCAATTACAGCTTACAAATTGGCCACTGAAATTGTGTTTTAGATATTCTAAATTGCTGTTCTTGAAGTGAAGAATAAAACTGACAAACTAGATAGTCTTTTTAAAGACCTAGAGGAAAAAGAGATGATATAAATACCTACCAGTTTTATGGGAAAGCTCTGAAAGGGTTATTGCAGTAAGTTGAAGTTTATTAAGTAATATGAAAGACTATAAAATACAATGATGGCAGAATACAATGTAGGTGCCTTTTGTGTCAAATGTGTCATTAGCACAAACTGGAGTTTACTTGAAGGACACGCTGAATTAACAAAACTGTGGGGAAAATGTATTTGTAAACAAAAAGAATAGTCATTTAAGAAATGTGGTTGAACAACATGTTAATACTTCAATTAATACAGTGTAATGAAATGGGCATTTGTATGTGCTTTTTACAGTCAGTGTTGGCTGTCCTTCACTTTTCCTTCCACACCTAAATTTCTATCTTGATATCAAGGAATGGCTATACCAAAGCCATTATAGTCCTTGGGCATTGATAAACTGGAAACATTTGGATATGAATGGCTAGACTTACAAAGGGTCTGTGGTAGTTACCCTAATAACATTCTTTTTTTTTCAAAACAGGTTTATTGTTTTAACATATAAGAGAAATATCATAACAATTTTATACAAGTAATTAAAAATAGGTATTATTATAATATTCAACAAAACAACTAAAGTATTTACAAAGACATCCACTACAATCAGATCAATTAATTAAACTAAAATACCATGCTACTGAAATTCAAATTTTTTTAACAAATTTTGTAAATTATCCCATACAATAAAATAAGATGTTTTTCTATTTGTTCTAGTCCTAATTGCGTTTATTTCCATATGGCACACTATATTCATAACATTTTTAAATTCATTGAACGAAGGAGGTGTATCTGACCCTAATAACATTCTATGATCCCACAAACCTATATAATTGTATTTCTGAATATACATTCTATATGGCTGCTTGCATTTGCTGTGGTGGCTTTCATATCAGTAAAACAATGCAGGAAATATTATAGCATGTGCATGAATACACTTATGCTATCAAAAATAAGAACTCTGATAATACATTGTGCAAACACTCCATTAAATGGGAAAAGTACAATAGATAAAATGCATATCAGGAGGTGAGTACACAAATTACTTAAAAAGAAGGGATCTGAATGGTAGATTAAGACTAATGTTGGGAAACAGCCAAGACACAATGACTTCCATCAGTATTTGCAGCTTAGTAAAGTTAAGAAGGATGACATGGATGGTAAATATGACGTCCATGGGATGTTGCCATGTAATTTTTTCTGTTTATTATTTAATATTTTCATTTGTGTCTGAGTGTTTTTCTCACAAAGATTTCTACATATAGAAAAGGGTGCTAAATTAATTTTGTACTAAAGATACTTTTCTGGTTATTTTGTGGCATTTATTAACTTATGTCTTTAATTTTGTTAAGGTTTCTGTTTTTAACTCCATATGTGCAGTTTGGAAGAAAAATCCACAGTCTACTCTTTGTGAAACCAAGGGGGTATCCAACTATGCAAACCTCCATTATACCCTAGCAGCAAGAAAAAAATTATTTGCTAAAATAGTCCCAGCAAATTAGAATAGCATCCCATAAGGAATCAGAAAACAAAAAAAAAAACTTTTATTAGGAAACAAAAAACACCTATCATAAAAGGAATAAATGTGCATCTTTTTTAAGTTATTCAGGCTAAATCAGTTTTCCTGTCATCTATATTCAGGAGTTTATCATATCAAATTTACCTCCTGCATACTTAGCAAAATAGGCTGAGATTGCTTGTTTGTAGTGATTATAAATATTTTATATAGGCTTCATTGAAATGCACAATATATATATATATATATATATATATATATATATATATATATAGACGTATTAAGGATAAAATTGCATAAAAAGGCATTCTTTGTTCCTAAGAATATGCAGCTTTCTGATTAGGAGAATTGAATTTCAAAGTCAGAATGCAGAGGAACCAATACACTGAAAGCAAATGTCCAAAATGCAAAAGAGTGAACAATTAAATTGCAGCTTTTTTTTTTTTTTTTTTTTGCTTGGGGTTGTTCCCTTTACCCTCTCCCCTCCCCACCCACTCTAATAGGCAAGACTTCAACAGACACCAAACTAGTATATACCAACATCATGGAAATACTAAGTCAAGGAATGGAGAAGTCTCACAAAACAAAAGAATCATTCCCAGCATACACTTACAGACAACAACAACTGTGATTTCATATAGAAAACAGCAGTCAGCACTGTGTTCTTTAGCATTTTGTATTTCAGCCATTTGAGGCTCAATGAATTTCGACTTTTTTTTTTTTTAGTGATTGCTCATGCTGCTCAACTCAGTGTTCAGAAAGTAGGGTTGTGTGGGGGTAATACTCCACTAACTCCCTTCTTAATTGGTGTAGGAACTTGCACCCTGGATAAAAAGATTTATTTTAGTTTATGCACACATTGTTTAGACTGTACATGCACACACACATATGTAAAAAAAAAACATTTTTGTAAATGTATGCTCCCAATTACATGGAACATAATACACTCTGTTATAATCTGAGGCTTCTAGTTTAGTGGAAACCCAGTGGAACTTAAAAGCACAATTTAAAATCCATATTGCCTTCAGAATCTGCATGTTACCTGATTTTTCTTAACTGTATGTTTGGTATGGCATTTATCTTAAACTTAGATCTGATAAAGTATATTATGGCATGAAAGTAAACGTTTGATCCTGATTTTATTTTTAACAGGTCTGTTGTATGAATCTATTTAAAACAGTAACATGAAAAAACGATTAACATTATGAAGAAGTAATTACTAAGCCCTGAGGAGGTAATGGGTAGTAATGCTGATGTATGTAATTCATTTTATGCATTTAGTAATTCTTGAATTTTACTGATTAACTGCAGCTTTTTACAAAGTCTGAGTTATACAGAGTTAGAGGGGTGATGCCTTCAGACTCTTGATAGTAGAATGCTAAAGGAAATGCAAGGAACTGACAGCCATATAATAAAATATTAAAATAAAGAAGTTTATTAAATTATGGTAAAGCACTCTCATCTGCTTATAATGTTAATGGACTTCTTCAGAAACAAGCTAAAATAAATTAGCACTTCTACATTTATAGCACTAGATCTAAGACATCATGCTCCTTCTAAAAATTCTTAAAGACACATATGCTAAATAATGTAATACCAAGTCAAGAGATATTGAACCGTGCAAATACATATTAAAACCATACATTAAACCTAGATAAAATAATATAAAGAAATGATGTAGTAAACAATTATTAAGTTAATTTCAAACACTAGATTCAATAAATATTATATCCTCAAGCAAGAAATTAATAAAAACAATGATGAAATTAGTTAACTTAATAATTGTTTACTACATCATTTATTTATATTATTTTATTTAGGTTTAATGTACAGTTTTAATATGTACTTGCACGGAGCAATATCTCTTGACTTGGTAATGCATTATTTAGCACATGTGCCTTTAAGAATTTTTTAAAGGATCTTGACTTCTTAAATCAAATGTTATAAATGTAGGAAAGCTAATTTATTTTAACTTGCTTCTAAAGAAGTCCATTAACATTATTAGTGGACAAAAGTGCTTAACAATAGTTTAACAAAATTCTTTATTTTAATATTTTATTATTTGGCTGTGATTTCCTTGCATTTCCTGTGGCAGTTTTCTGTGGTTCTTGGTGCCTTTTTTACTGCTGATGGTTTTGTTCGGTTAGCAGCCTGCTAAAATCACAGCAACTTTGCAAACAGAATGTGTTGTCCACATAGAACATAAAGAGATCCATGCAGAACAGGGCAATTATAGTATTTATAAAGGAATACTCATTAGGCTGTGAAATTGCCATCCAAATAATTAAACAAACAATATCTTGCAAACAAATCTGTAAGATTAAATCATTTGCCCTGCTAGAATGTGAAGACTTAACTGAGTCATTCCCAAGACAGATCTCTTGTTGATACACTGCATTGCTTATGCCCTGTTATATACGTTATATATACATTATACAAGAGTATGATGCATAAAGATGATAGAGTGGACTATTGAGGATAACAATGAAATTATGTATTGCCACTATTATGCAAGAAGCCCAGGATTTCCACCCAGAATATATACAACAAGATTAAGAGAGAAATTAGAGAAAAGAAAAATACTTTCACAAGAAAAACTGTTAAATGCTTCAAATGAAAATTTGTATTCATTAATATAACAGCTTCATGAAAAACATAGACCAAGAAACCTTGGGCTGTTTGGAAAAAGAAGTGACCGAGGAAGTGCAAAATATAAAGTACAAAACTTAAAGACATTTGAAAGGTATAAAAAAGAAATATGGACATGGGAAAGAAAGATATCAACACAGGTAGAAAAACTTAGAATATATGTAGATAAATATATAGGAAAAGTACAAAATATGCAATTTATTGATTATTCAAAAAGGTTTTATAGAAAACTGGGAAACAGGCAAAAGGAATAGAAACACCACCAAAAAAAGAAGAAAGAAATAGACAGTTTTTGGAGAAATAGCTATGAAGATCCTACGGAACATAACTAAGATGCTGAGTGGAGAGAAGAAATAAAAGAAAGAATAAGAATTTCAAATGTACAGGATATGAAATGGGATGAAGTAACAACCAGAGAAATTGAAACAAAATTAAGAAAAGCTCCTAAATGGAACTCCCCAGGCCCAGATACAGTACCTAACTTCTGTCTCAAACTATTAACATCTTTGCATGAAGATTTAGCAATAAGAGCTATTAAATGCACACCCAAGCAAATGCCAACCTGGTTGAAAACAGGATGAACGATGCTCCTCCTTAAGAGTGACTCTGCAAGATATCCAAAAAACTATAGACTGATAACTTACCTTGCAACGATGTATAAACTATACACTGAAACTGATGCCAACAGTGTTTATAGTCATTTAGAAGAAAACTCAGTCATGGCAACAGAACAAAAAGGTAAAAGGAAAGTCATATGGAACAAATTATCATTTGTTGTTAAATAGAGTCATAATGGAGAAATGTAAAAAGAGGAAGAATATAAGTATGGCATGGACAGACTACTAAAAAAATGACTGCGTCCCATATTCATGGATAAAAGAGTGTTTACAAATGTATAACATACATCCTACTTAGATCAATTACATTAGTGACCACGAAACAGTGGCCAATCACTTTGTGGTTATGCTATTATAAAGGACAAATCATTATCCCACAGATAAAAATTCAAAGGGGATATTTCAGGGTGACTCTTTATCATTGCTGCTTTTTTGTCTTGCTACTAACCTAATAAGCTGTCAGCTTAATAGATTAGGTTATGGCTACAATATGGATCCCAGAAAATAAACCATAAAGCCTTCTCATCTTCTCTTTGTGGATGATTCAAAACTCTATACTTCCTCAGATGAGGAACTGAAAACACAAATGCAAGCAGTCAAACTTTCTCAGTTGTTATAAGAATGTAATTTGGTCTTGATAACTGTGTAAAAGCAACCTTTAAAGCAGGAAAGCTGAAGCACCAAAAAATATCAGTTTGGGACAAGAATGTGATATAAAAAAACTTGAGCAAGAGGGAGTGTATAAATATTTGGGAATTGGTGAAGGATCAACAATAAAACATGAACAGATGCAAATAAGTGTAGATTAGAGTGTAAAGTGTGTGCTGGGTCTTTAAGAAGCATGCCAGACTATGTGTGCACATATAAATTCCAGACATGGAATAGTCAGTAGGTCTCCATAGTAATGTGCTCGTATATAATAAAGCTGTTTGAACGGAACCCACAAAGATTCGTTTATTCGTGTCCTAACACAAAACTGATAGTAAGAAATACTTTCGAAGACTAAAATTAATGCTGAAAGCAGCTCTGACATTTAGGAACAAAATCCAAGCTATAAATCAATTTGCTCTTCCTGTTCTAACTTACATTTTTAGGATGATTGGCTGGCTCCAAAAGGCATTGTCTCAGTTGGACAGGAAAGCAAGAAAAATGCTACACGCTTATCAAATGATTTAGAAAAATCAGTGTATAGTAAGATTATATAGTCCCCATTCTGAAGGTGGTATGGGTCTCCTCAAAATTGATTACATCTATAGATCTGAAATCGTAGGACTGCATGCATAGTTGCTGACCTCACAAGATCCAGACATAGAAAAAGTCTTAAAACATGAGGAGAACAATTCTAAGATTACTTCCCTGCTTAGTTTATCAGAAGTATATCACTGTCAATCGGGAATGGAAATCAAACCAGAAGTAGATAAAAATCAGGCAACAACTGAATGTGTCAAAAAATAAATAAATAAATAAAGAATATAAGCTGAAGGATCAGATGAGAGGGCAAGAAATGTGGAAAATGCATAAATATAGTTGCAAGTACAGAAAACTCCTGGAACAACCTCAGGTCGATCAGGATTTAATGCAGGAATGATTAATTACAAAAGGTTAATACTGACGGCCCAGGGTAGTTGTTGGTTTACAAAATCCATTGAACATGTCAGAGAAAGACAAATACAGGTTTTGTAAAACAGAATTGGAAACTGTCACAGACCTTGTTGCTGGGTGTTTTTCACTCATGGCAGAAGGTGTGCATACTGAAAGGCATAATAATGTGGCAAGACTGCTGCACTGGGGATTTTGCAAACATTATAATACTGAAGTAGCTGAGAAGCATTGGAAACATGAGCAACAAAGCATTATAGAAATGGTGGTTTATATCACATGGGACCATCCATTACCAACAGTTCAAAAATTAGATGCGAGTAAACCAGATACAGTAGTCCATGAAAAGAAGGCAAAATTAGAAGTGATCACTGAAATTGCAACACTCAGGGATTACAGTGTTTTATGTACAGAGAGACACAAAGTCATAAAATACCAGGATTTGCAGGCAGAAACAAGTGCAATGTGGAAGAAGGATACTCAGACAGTTCCAATCATAGTAGGAGCAATGGGTCTTATAAAAAAGAATTTACAGTTGTATTTAGATATGTTACTGACACATGTAACTCCGTATGAATTGCAGGAGTCACTTCTGGGCACATTAAGGGCACTGCAAAGAGCACTTTTGGTTAACATAAAAGATTAAAACAATACTGATTTCATGAACTTTTTAATCATACTTTGACTTACGTATGGGGTCTATTCCCATGATGGTATTAGAAACCGAAAATTCTTGGAGAAATTAAAAAAAGATACAGTCTTGTAATATAGAAGCTGGACATGTTATCACCTACCTCAATGGTTAGAATTGCAGGTGTCAGGTCCTCATAGGTTATCTTTACAGATCTGGCAGCAGCCTTTGCCTGTGCTATTGTTTCAGCAGCGACAGCACAGACAATTTGTCCCACGCATGTCACCTGTAAGGATAAATAAACAAATACTATTCATCACTTTGAAAAGTACATGTTCAGTGTTTAAAACCACTGGTTCTTTGTTTAGAAACATGATCAGGTTTTCTGCAACAACCTGTAAATGAAAGGAAGTAGGCAAGTGCTTTTAAAGGTAAAAAATAGTTGAAAGCCACTAATATAAGACAGATTCTTGCTTTCTATGATGCTGAAAAATGTATTATCAGTTTTAAGATCAGACTACTTCCATTGGAACTACATAAACACACACACACACACACACACACACACACACACACACACACACACACACACACACACACACACACACACACACACACATATGTGTGTGTTTGTGTGTGTGTATGTGTGTGTAGGAAACAGTCATTCTGTCAAACATTTAGAATATTGAGCATTCTGAAGGCCAGCATAAGCACCTGAAAATAGTGTCTGTTAGGAGTAGAACATTTACTGGTAAAATAATAGCATACATAATAACAGAAAAGGAAAGCTGACATTACATTTGTTCATAATAAATATTTCTAAGCTTGAATAGCTATGTGCATTACATATGGACAAATTAACAGCTGTGAGATAAGTAAAGGAGCTGAATATGTACCCGTTAATCTTGGGACTTATTCACTGTTCCAGTCCAACCTGTCTTGTGCATTCTGCCCTGGTGAAGCTCTGGTGATATGATGCCTTTACTTCATGATGCTTTGGAATCTACAGTCAGCCTGCCTTATGTAACCTCTACTATCTAGCAGTACAAATGTTTTTGGAAATATTTGATGAAACTTTCTACCACCATACTAAACTTCAAACCAGTGACTGATAGCATTTGCTTCCTGTCACTTTAAGGCAAGTGGTCCTTAGGGTCAGCATTAACTTTTCCAAACTATAACACATGAAAGTAGTTTGACCTGAAAGATGCAGATGTTATTAATAATATGAATGAATATGTCTGGTCACTCGTGCTATATAATGTCACCTGTTCAATGCACTAACTGAAATATGCTTTCCATCAGCCCACTTTGCTTTTTGACAATCTCTTAATAACCAAGGATGCCTCTGACAGTAGCCACCATACAAATGTATTATCTGTTATCCATCTTTTTGGAACATACTACTCACAATTTATCAAAACACACATCTTCAACACAAAACTGTCTGAAACCCTAATAAAATCACAGTTTGTCAAAAATGAAACAGCTCATTTTTTCTCTCAACTTATTATTACTGATTTTATATTTATGGATAATATATACAATCCCAACATAGCCATTATGAAAAGATAAAAATACACAAAATTAATTATACAATAAATAACTTCAGAAAATATAAAGAAAAAATTTAATAATATGATAAGTAAGCAGGTAAATTAACAAGCCAACACTTTGTATAGGCGAATAAAAGGTGATAAATGAAAACTTATATGGACATCCTGGATAACAATATGTAGGAAAAAGAAACAGCTAGCTAATTCTTTGATCACTAATCAGTAAATAAATGTACTAAATATGTTAATTAGTGACCAGCTGCATATAGAAGAGTCACAAATGGCCTCAGAGTAAAAAATACCACAAGGAGATACCAAAATAGCCTTCATCTTGATATCTTTGGTCCACCTTGCTGAAGATAGCCTGGAATATTCTTATGTAAAAGGAGGGCAGGTCTGCCAGTTCAGACAGCATTCTTTCTTCATTTTGGACCACATAACTGTCATCTATCCACAAAGAGCAAGTACAACATGTATCACTCTGTACACTAACCAATCTCCATGCAAGTCTCAATATCATGCAGTCTACAAACTTTCTTCTCCTTTACACCTTTCACATCTTCCACAAAAGTTAGCTCTTTACTATTACAAATTGCTATCCTTTCCCTGAAGGGCTTTAACAATGTTCCCACTAACATACCCCTTGTAGTGTACTTGGCCAATGTCACAGACACTGCTGTATTTCCTAAATGCTTACTCACCTTTTTATACATATTCCTTTGTTATTTATCATCTTTTCTCATTCCAGTCACTACAACCCAAAGTTCAGTTGTTCCCAAAGTCTCTGTGTCATATTACTATGAAACTGTAATATTTTCCATTATTGACTGACATGTAAGCCTCAGTACTTTAACACAAAAAAATGTGAGGGATAAGCAAAAGTATTAGACAAAATCAGGAATGTTCAGCAAAAATCAAGGAGAGTTGAGAAGCATGCCTTAGAAATCTAATCTGTTAAACAGTCACACTGGAATAAGGGTAAAATCAGCCAAAAGTAACACACATGAATTTATAAGATTCCTGTTTACAGCTGATTACTGACCTCATTTTCAGCAAACAGCTTCTCATCATCAAATAAAAATCTTGTGTTGTTACCAGGGACATCATCGGCTGTTATGACTGCATGCACACCGGGCATCTGGACTGCTTCTGTTTTATCAATGGAGCTGCAGGCCAAAGACAAAGTTGCAATTTTATTGTATATTTTCTAGAAATAAAATGTAATAAAGCATGTATAAGTTTTCTGAGTTCACCTTTCAAATGTCAGGCTGTATTACTATACATGACCAATATCCCCCAAAAACCATGTTGAAACTGTAAGAAGTATAATTACATTCCCATACAAAATCAAGACTAAACATAGTAACACTGGAGTCTGTACTAAGTCCAAGATTATTATACCTCAGTGTCTTTCTCTTACTCTAGAGTATACAGTTATATTATATAAGTAGTAGAGATATGGGGGCACAGGCCCTCATGACAAGGGATGATGCACTGGAGCCCTTGTTAAAACCCTTTTATGGCACTACAGTGAGGCATAAAATTCACGTTACTTACTTGCCACTTCATTTTTACATTGTGAACTTGTATGACTCACAGTTATGGCCTTTAACCTTTCAGTAGGTAGTGTTCAACACATTGTTATTGTCAATGTCTTATCTTGCAGGCTCTTAATGACTTTCTTTTGCACACAATGATAACTACTCCCTGCTACCTCCTCGCGGGAACACAGTGTGCAAGGTAAGATAGAGATAATAACTAGTCCTGCTATGTTCTCAAGGTTATGCAGTGTGAAAGGTAAGAAGTAGATAATAACTACTCCCGCTATGTTCTCAAGGTTATGCAGTGTGAAAGGTAAGACGTAGATAATAACTACTCCCGCTATGTTCTCAAGGTTATGCAGTGTGAAAGGTAAGACATAGATAATAACTACTCCCGCTATGCCCTCAAGGTTATGCAGTGTGCAAGGTAAGAAGTAGATAATAACTACTCCCGCTATGTTCTCAAGGTTATGCAGTGTGAAAGGTAAGAAGTAGATAATAACTACTCCCACTATGTTCTCAAGGTTATGCAGTGTGAAAGGTAAGAAGTAGATAATAACTACTCCCGCTATCCCTCAAGGTTAGAAGTGTGCATGGTAAAATGTAGATAATAACTACTCCTGCTATCTCTTCATGAGTAGAATGTGCATGCTAAAATGTAGGTAATAACTACTCCCTCCTACCTCCTCGCGGGAACACAGTGTGCAAAGTAAGATAGAGATAATAACTACTCCCGCTATGTTCTCAAGGTTATGCAGTGTGAAAGGTAAGATGTAGATAATAATTACTCCTGCTATGTTTTCAAGGTTATGCAGTGTGCAAGGTAAGAAGTAGATAATAACTACTCCTGCTATCTCTTCATGAGTAGAATGTGCATGCTAAAAGGTAGGTAATAACTACTCCCTCCTAACTCCTCGAGGGTATATAGTCTGCAAGGTAAGACAGAGATATTAACTACTCCCTCTACCTCCTCGAAAGTATACAGTGTACAAGCTAAAACATAGGTAATAAGTACTACCTCCTCGAGGATACACAGTGTGCAAGGTAAGACAGAGATAATAACTACTCCCACTACCTCCTCGAGGGTATACAGTGTACAAGCAAAAATGTAGATAATAACTACTTCCTCCAACCTCTTTAAGGGTACACAGTGCAGGGTAAGACATAGGTAATAACTACTCCATCCTACCTCCTCGAGGATACAGAGTATCCAAGGTACAATGTAGGTAATAATTACTCCTGCTATCTCCTCGTGGGTACACAGTGTGCAGTGCAAGCCACAGAGAATAACTATTCCTGCTACCTCCTGGAGGGAATATAGTGTTCTTTTGATTTACATTTTCAAGTTTTTCTACTTCAGCCTCAGTTTGTTCACAAGTTTCAACAATTTCTGAGAATAGTCACCTTGTAAAATTACCTGCCCTATATACAAGTTCTGCCATATGAATTTCATCATAATATAATTGCTGCCCAGTATTGACTACGATGGATGATTTAATGAAATAGACTGACAAAACTTGGTGGGCAGGTCATTTAGTTTTCCTACAGTATACAACCATAGTGCAAGCTTAGGATATACATAATAAATTTAGTAGGCCAGTCAGCCAATCACTATAAAGATCGTAGCATCATAACAAGTAATCTGATGTACCAGAGAATGACACAACTTGTTTGTTTTTTAATTTGCATTTTCATTAGTAAAACTATTATTTATTTATTCCTTTCTTAATTTTATTTATTTATTTACATTTGATATCTGGGGAATTCATTTAGAGTGAATACCTTTTGCAGTGATTACTCAGGCCCAAAAAACACAATGCAAGATTAGCAAACTGCGTTAATATGCATAAAAGCAAAAAAGAAAAAACATGACATCTGAGTGTTATATTAATTAACATTACAATTATACACAGAATGAATGAAAAGTTTTTATAGTAGCATTTTGAAACATAAATGTACACAGAAATACGTGGACCCAGACAGGCACAGACACACACACACGCGTTGTGCACACACGCAGAAAGACCCTAGATCAACAGTGTGATAAAAACATATATCTGGTTACACTTTCTCTATATTTTTAATTGGCATTCTTGGTGTATCATAAAAATAGCATATGTATACCTTTAGTGTAAAGTCAACAGTTTATCTACAGCCTTGGCACATCATCAAGGCTACTACATTTCTCCCTAAACCCACCATCAGTGTTATATTTTATAAAAACAGAATGCAAATGTTACATATTTTACACACAAAATAGACACTGACATCCCTAAGATATCCAAACCCCCTCAAAACAGCCCCCCAACACAACTCTACATTTAATTAAAAAAGGACAACAAAATAAGATAAATTTAAATAGGGGTCACATTTTCCACTTACCACAATATAAAAAAATGTTACATTATATTACAGACTTAAGTGGCCATATCACTCCATTACCCATTTAAAAGTGACAGGGTTCTGATAATTATCTTTAACATAACATACATACATACTTTACAAGTTCATATTTTCTGTTCCTGCAAACTGCATTTGTTTTCTGCACTGTATCTCCATAAAAACAAATGTCAGGCATTTATTTAATAATGTAAACAGATGAGTAATAAATTCAATAGAACACTGTAACAGTAGATTATCTAGAAGTTTCTCAGAATGCTGATTAAGAATATAACTAAAACAGTTATTATATACGAGGAGATCTACATGATCTTTGAAGTATCACCTATACTTTCCTGGTTTATATTCTCTAACACTGATCTCACTTTTGGCATTGCAAAACTGCATTTTCTTTTCTGCACAGTATCTCCATAAATCCAAACATTAGACATTTAGTAAATAATGTAAATGCAATAACCACAATGGAGCAAAAGTAACAGCAATTTATCTGGAATCATCACTGAATGATCAAGCACATAACTAAAACAGCATATGATAAAATGTAGCAAAAAGCTACCAATAGGAAATGCAAATGTGCAAGAAGAACAAAGCCCCTTAAATCACTTTGTTAGTTTGCCCCACTGTTCTTAATTATTACAATGACTACTAAGGCTGTAACATTAAAACTTAAACAGGAAATCATTTTTTTAACATTCTCATGCTCAGTTTTCCATGGGTCATACTTTTCCATTTCCACACTTCTATTCTTTTTCTTAGGCAGGTGGAATTGCAATACGCCATCATTTTTCTGCAAGTCAAACCTTGGTGTAGCAAATGTAACATGTTATCTCATGAGTAGTAGTAACAAGTAGTTTTCCTGAATACATACATGATCTTTGCATACATCCTTGTGCTAGTGACCATAGCTAGAGCCAACTCCCCATCCAGGCTAGGAATATCGTCACAGTAAACAGCTTCTCCAGTAGCATGAATAAGAGCTGACTGATGCATTATGGGACGTCCCACCAAATCTTGAGATAACTGACCAGCTGCGACCTCCTGTCAAAAAAAAAATATGAAACAAATTACCTTTTTTAATTTGTTATAATTCTTTATAGCCTTCAGTAAAATCCTCAGTAAACAACATATTGCATGCATTTACTAATTAGAAGGTTGTCTGCAATGATTACTTTTAAGTTTTTCTTTATCTTGCTACATGTGTCATACTTCAGTTATTCATAATGTGCGTGCACAGATACAGTAAATAAGCACTCACCACAAAATTTGTGATGAATAACTTCTGATTGGTAGTTACCTTTAGTGACATAATACATAGCTGCTGAAGGTATAGTAATTGATGCATTTCATTGAATAGCTGCTGACCCCACGTGTAAAAATGGGAAAAGGGGTTGTGGATGGATGGAAAGACTGAATAGCTGCTATCCATAAAACTCGTCTGCTGATATGACCCTTTTAGTAAATTGTCTGATTATTACTGAATTTCCTCATTTAATGTGCAGCAGGCATAGACTCTGTTGTAATCTGAGATAATAAACCTCCCACAGCAGTTCACACTGTGATCTCTTTGAAGATTATGAGGATATGTTACAGTCAACATTTTGGTTGCTTAGTGTTCTAGTTTTGTTTTTTATATATATATATATATATATATATATATATATATATATATATATATAGATATATAGATATATATATATATAATTAAAATATGTATTTAATAACCACAAACAAGCTTCACCTGACTAGTGTACAAACCACAAAAATAAAAAAGCTAAAAATCAACAATATGGACCTGCCCTTCCTTTAATGAACAACTTTTCCCCTCTCAGTTAAACAGTTTCATTTGTTTAAGACTTAGTATGGCATTTATAGTCATTAGAGGAATGCATTAAGGCAATCCATGATGATGAATGAGTACAGCAAAGCCATGATTCATAGAGGCTACTTACCCTAACAGACAACACCGGTGAATGAGCATAAGCAAATGAAGTGATAATGAGATGCAAATGAGAAAATATGTAAAATGACTTATGGTAATGAAGCAGTTTCCCACCTACTTGTAAATCATAGTCTTTGAGGCTTTTCCTGCAAGTTCATTATAAAGGGCAGAGTCACACCTTTTCTCTCTATTTTGCAATCTGTGGTGATGCTGTCACTTGCTGCTAACCTTACTATTTCTTGGTGTGAGCTGCTTGTCTTGGCTAAACCAAAATGTCTTGTATCCAGTGGCATTTGCCTGCCAAGAAGGTGAGGATATAGGCAAAGGATAACTCACAATAATTTTGCCAATCAGAAGATACTCGACAGTTTCATATTTGATAGGGGTATTGCAAAGGTCTTAGTGAGTATGTATGGCCCCCACAGGGGCACTGGGAGAATGTGTGGACTTCCTATCCCTGTTGATACAAAGGTATGCATAGCCCTCACTAGAATTGCCAAGAGGATCTTCCAGATGCAGACTAGTGAAATGTTTGGTATGTCAGAGGTTTCTGCATCGAGGATACTCTGGCAGTCCCTGGATGTACTCTTGGCACATGTGGATCAGTACATTTATTTCCTGGTGTCACTTAAGGACCAAGCCCAGACTATATATGCTTTTTATGGGGTGACATGTTTCTGTGAGGTACTCAGTGCCACATATTGCACCCATTTTGCAATTAAGACCCTATGTAGTCCACGGAAGAAGTGGTACCACAATATGAAGGGCTACCATTCCATTAATTCCCAGGTAGTGTGTGATTCATGGCATCGCATTACCAATGTCTCTGCCCAGCATTCTAGCACTGCACAAGCTGGCACACTAGCACACTCTACTGCCTCTTCCTGTATGGTAGGATGCAAATTGTTGGTAAGTGGAATAATATTTTTTTCTATTTTATTTAAGTAGTTATTCATGGTAATATAGAGTATAGAATACTAAACCACTTTTCCTTGTTTTGTCCCCCCCCCCTTTCTATCTCTCTTTTTTTCCTTTCAGGTGATGCTAGATAACCACTGGATCCATGACTCATGACACCAGTGAGAAATCCAAGTGAAGCTGCAGAGGGCAACTTCATTATAGCTCTGTTCCAGACCTTTATTGTCATTATGAGGGTCTTTGTTCCTTTAAAGCGTCACTTTAGGTGCCTAGATGAGTCTGAGGGTGCCCCTCAGTATAACCCAGCTACTGGATGCAGGATATTTATTGCATGTTGTATTCTACACAAAATGAATATATGCTGGTCTGGTAGAGAAGTGACTATGCTTTCACTGCAGCTCCCACTTCCAGTCCTGCTATGAGTAATGATGACCAGTCAGTGGTAGTAGTAAGGGACCACATGTGGCAGGCTTATGCACAGCATGCAGCTGCACAGATAAAGAGACAGCATCTTGTTCAGAGCTATGAATCATGATATTCAGGTTAGTGTTGCTTTTCTTGTAAAAAACACACATTGAGTATAACTGATACATGCAGTGATGTCATAGGGCTATGTTGTATGGTGTATGGTCTATTATCACTATTCATCAGACATTCCTTTTCATCTTTAAATAATTAATCCAAAAACGATAACCAGAGAGAGGTAACCAGTATGCTCACAGAAATCCAGTCTTGTTAGTAAAATAAATTTGAGTCTTTATTTACATGTACAGGTAAGCGCTTTCACTAACCGCTTCTTCAGACCTTAAAAGTTTCTCTCTCCACAAACATTTGCTTATATACTTGTCATGTGATCATCATTAATTAAACAATTTACTTCTTAAAAGCACACATCTAACTATTAACCTTTTTAAAAATACATTTTTAAAAAACACTGAAATAACATTCCTACTTAAAAAGACTTCTTAATTAATATTTATTTTATTTCACAACAGGTGCTCAAATTAGTGTTGGAAAAAGTCATGTCTGAGTACTCACTGTCTCCTGTTCAGTAATGAATCATAAAATGAATAATCACATATTTAACTGTTTTGCACAGTAAATTCTGCTGAGAGTTGTAACTAAGCATGCATGTGCTAAATGTCCAGAAGTGGTACAATTAGGAAAATGTAACACTTTATTATTTAAAATGGGTTCATATCTTGCAATTGAATAAAAAGGAACTGAGTGCCTTCTGTGTGGAGTCTGCATGTCCTCCCCACGGTTGGGTGGGCGTTCAAAAGACATGCGTAAATGGGTGTGCCTTCATTGAAGGTTGAACCGTTCATCAAAATCTATTGCCAGTCATTAGCGGACAGGAGTTCCACTGTGGCGACCCCCAACCGGGAAAAGCCAAAAGACAACAACATTGTTTTTTATGTTATGCAATGTTTCCTTAATTTGAACTTTGTTGTCTGTTGAGGCACTGAGCATCAATTTATTTTGATTTGTCATGCACAATATTTTGTATCCTCAGAAACAAAAACATCTTAATTTGTACAGTGGTGAGGGGAAATTGGCAGCAGTTTTTGTTTACCTGCCAGGATACTCATTTTAATCTTAATTTTCTTATTAGTGTTTCCCTGAATAGTTGTGTATTACTACTTTTAAGTTGTAGGTATTTGCTAGCTGTAACAATAGTAATGCATAGAGCAATAATGGTGTTAATCACTGAAATATGATATTATGACATACAGCTTTACTTTCCACATTTCCATTAGGTTTTAAGCAGTACCATTACAGGAATGAAATGATTACAGTTGAGAAGTGTCCAAAGAGCCCCTTCCCTTTGAGTTAAACATTGTCATGTGTGGTGAAGGTCAAATAGCAAGTGACAGAAATGTTACACTTGAATCACAAACAGTCAAGGTCAAGGTGCCATACACATCTCCTAAAGACAGGCTAGGTGATGGTGCAAAGCTTTTTGAAGGGGGGTGGGCTTTCATGAGAGCTGGATGGTGAATTGGTCAGACTTTGTGACTTACTTGATGCAGGTGATCCAGCAGACACTGATCGGACTGTTAATAGTGGACCAGGAGCAAGACCTTGAATGAGAGGTTCTGCTAGGTATAGATAAATCCTAAAGTGGCCTGCATAAAGTCTGTTGTGCTTATTCCTCCAGACTAATTACAAAACTTTATTGAGAAGCAGTTGTAGTCTTATGTGATCTGCCCCTGTGTGTTCAGAAAGTACCCTGCCCTCTTCCCCTTCTGAGATTGACTCCTACTTGGGTCTACTAAGTTCTAACTAATGTACGAATGGAGGTGGCCATGGATGCTTGTTGTGCCACCATTCTAAGAATCAATGTGATCATAGCATTATCCTTACTCTGCACCACTTCCATGTAGTGCTGGAAATCCTCACATATTCATGGTGGACTCTTACTCCCTTCCAGCTGTCCCTTTGTGCCAGCATTCTGAGCTCTAACAGTGTCACAGTATATTTGCTGCTGGGCAGTCCATGCTTGTGTGTTTTCCTGGGCTAGATGTAATAAATTCCTGCACCTGGCTCCCCTTCATAAAGGTGTCACTGTGGACACTTTTACCTCCAACTTCTGCCATCATCTTAAAAGTGTTCATCTGGGTTTGGAGATACTGGTGTAGAGATGCAGGGGTTTTCTCTTAGTAAAGCCAGAGTGAAATGTGCTTAACTTTGTGATGCACTGTCACTTCCTACAGAGTTTTTAGCATGCTGTGAGGTGTGAGATCCTGACATTAAACTTGGGGATTGTGTGCCACTTCCTCAGACTGTCTCTTAAATGCAACTATGTTTTCATCATCATCATCACCATCTTATTCAACAGCCATTCTGCTGGTGCTATCTTCCAAATTTATTGGTATAGTGCAACAGTTAGTTTCCACTGCTTACACTGTATGCTGAGTAAGGACGTGTGGAGGACACTTACCATGCACACTGCCATCATTGTCATCTGTGCAGCTGTGGAAGGTTCACCTATTAATAGTAACTATAATAACAATAGTGATTATGGTGTGTTAAATGTAATCATTACAGCTCAGCATTCAATATTTGTTAACTGTTTTTAAACCATCCTTCCTATACAGATGGTTGCTGCTGTTGCAGATGTTGGTGATAGCCAGTGTCGACAACACCTCTGATTATTTCAATGCCATCATCTTCTGTGTCAGTCATCTCCATGAATGCAGAGAAGGTATCCCTCCTTTGCTCCCACCCCCAGTACTGGTAAGGGCAATTGCATTCTGCCTTGCCTTGGTTTAGAAGTCCTACCATATAATATGCCTTCTTCTTGCACTGTGTGTATGGTTTCTTCTGTCAACTGTATAATGCCCATTACAACTTGATTCCAGGCTTTTGCCCACTCAGCTTGTTTGGGCACCACTTTACCAAATGGACATTTGCCATATGTCTTAAGGGCTGCCATGAGGAATAAGGTTTTCCCTCATGGCTGATGTTGTTCTTATTCCTCATGGCTGATCTTGTCCTTTCTCTGCCTTGAGCTGTTGTTCTGCATCATTACTGCACATAAAAAATATGCCACAATCGAATAACACAACAATGAAAACATGCCTGCCATCCTCAAGAAAACAACACAGGGGACACAAGCCCCATAATTATATTCACTCACAGAGTCTCAGCCCACCCAAGTAAAGTTTGCACTATCAAGAATACATTCATAATAGTAAGGAAATAAGTTTGTTAACAGATCCATCTTTCCCCAAACCCCTACCATTTTGTTGTAGTCGTGATACTGTCATTTTTTCATTCATTAGTGAGACTCAGAAATCTCCAAGACACATGAATGTTGAGCCAACAAAACATCCTTGCCACTTCAGTACTTCACAATTAAATCACTGCATTCTATCATGTATGCATATTCACTTAATTACAGAAAAGCAAATGATTTTCTCAGTGATCACTAATCATTTTCACTGCTGCTGTAATAATTTTCTATTTAATAATGGCATATTTACAGCATTCACCAAAGCCATTATACTATCCCCATCATATGGATAAAACAAAATATTTCTTGAAGTGAACTTAATAATCTTTTTGAATTGGGTCATATTAATTTGCAATATTTCAATAATTTTTTTCTTACTTTAAAAAGTCTGTGGTTTCCCAAGTCATTTACTGCATAATCTGAATAATTACAAGTTAATTTGGTGGTGTTAAAACTTAATCATTTAAGTACAGGTTCAGGGTCATTTACATGTTTTGTATGCAAAGCAAGTCTTTTTATGTTTATCTCTATGAATCACAGTAATACAGAAATGTGTACAGCAACTTATTCTTGTAATTAGGTCTCTGCTAGTCTTGAATGTGGACTCAGGTTTGCACTGGGGAAAGCAGCGAAGTCCACAACACTCCTCAGCAGTCCCCAGCCTGATTTAAATACGAGCAGATAGGCTCAGTTATTCTCAAAACTAACCCTGATTAGAAAAGGCAAAACAGAGTCATAAGCATTTGAATTTGCAGAATTAAGAATTATAATCCCTGCCCATCTAACATCATTTGGCACACCTTATCACCTCAGAGCACTCAGCATTTACTCGAAGTTGGTACTCACACACGCAAGCATATTTATTTTTGCAAAATGCTCCCCCCAAACATAAATAAACAAACTAAATAAATAATACTGCTGCTATACTGCATGAAGCATGTATAAATGATGTTCAGGTGTAATCAAAGTAATTCACAGCAGCAGCAGCAATTGTAAGGAAGATAAAAATGATGATTTCATTAATGACTTTTATATACCATATACATGAAATGTGAATGTAGACCTTCAAAAAACATATAGATGTCAATGCATTTTTGAAATAAAAAACTTCCCAGTAATAACATCACCTGGACTAAAGATCCTGCTGGTTAACTGGATTTAGTTAGGGTGATGCTACCGCCCAGAGGGAGTTGTTCTAAACTGTGAGCCACAGCTCTGCTCATGCTTTATTTATTCTGATATTGGCACTTCAAATGATGTCATCACAATGAAAACATGATGCCATGCTCCAAGCTAGTCAGATAAGGAGACCAAAACAATCCGCTACCTTCAGAGCAATTCACACTTAAGCACCAGGGGTGCATTAAGGGTAATGAATGGAAAGGAAATAGACATCTGTCAGGAGTTGGGTGACCTCCTGTTATCTATGACAGGAACCCCTAACTCCGGTCACTAGATACATCACCTACAGACATGTACACCTGACCAGTTGACCAGGTGGGTTGACCAAGAAGTGCAAGAAGGACAGAGTTCTATATGAAGTATTATTTTTTTTATCTTTTTTGGTCATATTAAACATAGGATTAAAAATAAATTAGAAGAAGGTTGCATAATTGAATGTATTTACTAGAAGAATTATGTGGAACTGTGAATATTTTATTTATTTTAATTACATACTTTACATTTGTTTACCAGGAAAGTCTGATTAGACAGAGGTCCTTTTTCAATGGAGGCCTGGGGAGAATAGCTCCAGTACAAACAAATTAGAGTTTAACAAACATGCAGTAAGAATACAGAAGTAGTAATTACAGACAACACATAAGTTGTCCCGGTCCCTTTTAACAATGCACATTGACACCAATAGATATTTGATGACCTTTATTAAATTCAAACAAAATCAATAACTTTATTCAGGAATAGTAACCCATAAATGTAATGTGACATTCTTTTTAGAATTCATCAAGTCAGCGTACCACTCAAGCTGTCCGAATAAGCAGGGTCCATACCCACTTACTTATTCTTATCAAGCAGTGTCCTGCAGCTCACTTGATCCCAAAACTCAATACCAACAACATCATCACCAAGAGAGAGAACAGAACAGGACAATCCTGCCCCTCTTCTCCGCACTTCTCCCCCTATAACATTTGATAATCTGACCAATTAATTGACAAAGAAAATAAGGGGAGGGAGGGAGGGTTGCAAACTCATGCCAAATGTGACACCACTTCCTTCACTGCAGAAGTATTAAAAATAGACCCCACCACAAACCTTCCTCACTTCCTCCACTCCACCACAATTAATCCATTACCACCCAAGGCCTAACCAACCTAACTCTAAACCTATACTTAACCGTTATATCTTTCCGTACTCCTCCCCATCCCCAGTACACTTATTCTACCCTACTAAAATGGTTCTGGACAAATTAGTTTATCCAAACCTCATTTGTCCCGGCCCCTTTTAATAATACACATTGACACTAATAGATATTTGATGACCTTTATTAAAACAAAACCAATAACTTTATTCAAGAACCGTAACCAGTAAATGTAACTGTGACCTCCTTTTTAGAATTCACCAGGGCAGTGTTGTCCAAATAAGCAGCGTCCATACCCATTCGCTTATACTTATCGAACAGCGTCCTGCAGCTCAGTTGATCCCAAAACTCAATATCAACAACACCATCACCAAGAGGGGGGACAGAAGAAGGCAATCTTGTCCCTCTTCTCCACCAACCAGCCTGACCCCAGACTGTTTCCCCTTTTCTACTCAAGCACTTTCATCATTCCTTCTAAAAATAATCTCAAATCGATAATAAATAAATCTAGGCCAATGTCACCCAAATGCACACCATCAGGTCTAAACCAAATCAAATCCTGTCATCAAAATCATGGTGTTCAATCATGTACATGCCCAATGCTCCTAACTGTACCACCAACCTAGGATTAACAGCCCTCCGAGTCCACTCTACAACATGAAAACTAACAGTATTCCTCCAACTCAAGCTTGGCACTTTCTCCGACCATACTATACACATTCCTTGGCATAATGTTTGCAACATACACAAATCCTCCCTTATCTTATCTACCAATTGCTTCCTAGGAATTATTCTCAAGTTGTTACCACCTAAGTGTATCACCAGTATTCTCGGTAACCCTAACTGCCAATTTAACATTTCAACTTCATGCATCAATTGAGACCACCTAAGACTTCTAATCCCATGCCAAGTAACTGACCACCCTGATTGAGACAAAGCCAAATTCTTTCTATCCATCCTAACTTCTGCCCTTTTCTTCTCCTAGTAGATATAGGAATGGCCCAGGATGAAAATCTGGTTTCCTGATAGAGAAAAAAACAAAAAAAAAAACAAATTAATACCATTAAGCTATTATCTAATATAAGCTAAAAAGGCATTAGAAGACTAACTCCCCTCCCTTCTAATAACCTCAGTGGATCTGCCTTCCCTTGCCAAGTCTAAAGCCCTCCCAATACAAAAAGAATGGGCTGCAAACATTTTGGCTGGAAAACCCATACAACGAAAAGCCCTTCTTATTATCTGTACAATCTGACTACTTGTTACCATCCCTCCAGCTCTCAAACAAAAAAACAAATCATGAGGACTCCCATCCTGTGTCTGTATAAGCTGTGTGGTCCAACCTACCAGACAAAGCCCTACATTCCTATCTTTTTTCAAAAATATCACTGCACCTTTTCCCCAACTGATCAGTTTTAGACCTCCATAACACAATGTGAGCCGCCCCTGAACATATCATTGCATCTCTCCAAACAGCATCTCCAATCTAGTTGTCTTCATCTGCAAACCCCTCACAGCTGCCATATTATCTGAATGGAAAATTACCCTCTTTCCCTTTAGTTTCTCCCTCCAAACTACTGAAGCTACATCAATTGGCATTAACTCCAAAAAAATGCAACATCCCTCTTCTACTCCTCCTTCCAGTCCAATGGCCATTGTGCCAAAAAACATTCACTTGCAAAAAATGCTCCCATTCAAATACCTTCTGCTGAATCCATAAACAGCTGCAGCACCACTAGTCCAACCCAACCTGTCTGCCAAAAAGAAACCTCATCAAACTGCTTCAAAAAAGATAACCAAAGACCCAGGTCAGCCAGTACCAACTTGCTAATCCTAACCCAATGGTGTTTACCCTTTCCTCCTTTCAATAAAAAGGCTGCTGACCTGCAAAATTTACATCCCGGATCAAAAGCCTGACATGCAAAATTCAAAAGCCCCAAGAGCTCCATGACCATTCAAATGCATACTTTGGCCTTACACATCACTACCCCAATCTGCTCCTTAAATCTGACTATATTATCCATAAGCAAGCAAAATAATCCACATCCTGCATCTACTAACAAACCCAAAAAATCCAAAGCTTTAGCTGGACCTTCCAACTTGTGCCAGGCCAATGAGACCCCTAATTCATCACACATCCCCAGGAATTCCTGCAATCCATCATACACTCCCTCAAATTCCTCATCCACTAAGAAAAAGTCATTTAAATAATGTACAGTCCTCTGTGTAAATACCCACTGCTGCCCCACCCAATGGAAAACTGTACTAAATTTCACAAAAGTAGCACAGGTTTTGGAGCATCTAATCAGCATAGCCTTATTGAAATAAAATGTACCTCCTACTACCATGTCCAGTAAAGGTCACTCTTCCTCTCTTACTGACAGCAAGCAAAAGCAGATTCAGTATCCACCTTACTAACCATGGATCCTTAAACCCCCGGATACCCTTCACACCATCATCCAAAGATCCATAACTGACTCTAGCATCCTCATCTGAAAAAGTCATTCACCGAACTCCCTGCCAGATACAATAAATGGTGAATCAACCTAAATTCGCCATCCACTTTCTTTGGAACCAAACCCGATGGAGAAATCTTAAAACTTTGAAAAGGAGGGTTATCAAAAGACCCCAGCACCCTACCCACCTGTTGCTCCTTCTCTACTAAGCACAGCAAAATATCCTCCTTACCCTTTACAGATCACAGATTCCTACAAACCACCCTATCCCACCCACCCTCAATTTAATGGAAAAACCCCAAGAAAAACCTTCAATTATTTCTTCTTTAAGACAAGCATCAGGAAATCCCTAGAATATCCTCTGCATGACCTCCACCTTAATGGAGAATGCACTGTCAGCACTTTCTCTACCCCCCCCTAGAAAATTTCCCCTAGCTCTAATGTTCTGAAACCCTTGGGAAGGAGAGAAACCCCATCAGCAGAAAATGAGCTGGACTTACCGGGTTAAGCTCTCACTGTCCACACTGAACCGCTGAATGATTCCCCCCACACTTTAAACAATCATACAAAATCTTACATCCTACCCACGAACAACTTCTGGCATTAAAAGCCCAAAATAATTCTCCACTTTCTCTCCTTACCTTTCCCCCCTCTAACCATCCCCCCAAAACCATCCATCATAGTAGCCAATCAGATATCTGGATGACGAACCTCTCAAAAAAATGAGTGATTCACTGCGTTCCAGTTTTGGAACCTCTGGTCATACCATAACCAGGAGTTCTCGGGCCTCAAACACTGAGCCTCCTGTATTGTAAAAAAAATACTCAATAAAGGCAATGCCAACAAGGTGTCCTTCTCCAACAAAATTGCCATATAATAAACGAATCCTACTACACAGTTATCCCATGTCCTAGGGCATATCCTACCTACCCTCCTTCTCCCTAATGCTGCTAAAGCAGCCAACAAGTCTTTATGGCTTGCCGACTCAGATTCCACCAGCTGCTGTACCCCATCTGCATCTATTAATTCAAAAACATCTATATACTCCCCTTTCCAAATCTTCTCTTTAATTGTAGCTGGAATGTGAGGAGTCAGAAAAACCACCCCCACTCCTTGACCTAATGATTGTGTAGCTACCCAATCACCAGGCCATATGCCAAAATCAGAACCCACTTCCAAAAGTGAACCCAAAGTGCCCACTGACCCAATGCTGTCATCCCTAACCGGTTCATCCCCACTCACCTTCTGGCACCACTCAACAGCCCCCCCCCATAGCCCCCCCCTTGTATCTCTAACCCAGGACACAGGCCAACCTCCGATGTCTCACCACCATCCCCAACACCACATCACTATGTGATGCTCCATCCAGAGTCACTCCAGCAACTGACGAATCAACTGCAACTGCCTCTCTCAATAATCATTGTCTCTACCCACGAGCCACCAATTTAATCCTCACTGCTGGACGGCATCTCTTTTGACTGGCTTCCCCTTCCTGGGTCACTGTCCCAGAATCAGTGTTGGGCACCTCTTGGAACAACTCTTCAGCCTGTGCCACAATGGCCTCCCACCATTGCTGTAGACTCTGTATGCTCACCATCTGCAGCAAAGAAAACATTATTTAAAATAGTAAATAAAGAAATATCATATCTCTTGAGAATACAAGGCCAGAAGTGGAGACAGACCCAAACCCAGTCAGCAACTTAACTCTGCTGTTAACCACCTTGCCAGTTTGCCACCCCTACATATATATATATATATATATATATATATATATATATATATATATATATATATATATATATATAATACATACACATACACACACACACACACACATATATATATATATATATATATATATATATATATATATATATATATATATATAAAGGCCTGCCCCCCAGATGTCAACACTTGCAACCACCCATCCTTATCATGTATACCAGTTCATTTATATAGCTGTATGTATAGTGTATAAAATAACCACTGTTTGAAAATGGTCTTAGTGTTTCTTTAAATTAACATGCTTTTAAAAGCTGCATAAGAGTGCTACAATGTACTGAAAACAAACACTTTTTGTAGCACATAAGCATTGCCTATTAAACCGTGAACACAGCCAGCATTACGGATGAATTGAATTTGATTGCTTGGAATTCAGTCACAAACAGAATGTCAACATTATGGAATCAGTCATGTGAAATGCATCAACTTGGAATAAAGTAACTCAAACCTGAACTTTTTTTTAATTATTGTTTTTTTTTATTTTTGTGTGAGCGATGCTCTCATTACAGATAACAGTTTAGTTAAGTGACTTGCTCAGGCTCAAACTGTATACCTTGGTTACTGGAGGCAAGAACTTGAATACCCTTCACCAACTGCCAGACCTACTATGGAAAAGTTCATAGGTTCATGGATTAGTACTCGGCTAACTGCCCTTGTGGGCTACTTAAAGCCTAGCCAATACCCCATGTTAGAATCAGACTTTAAACCTTGTGTCTGTAATGTAAACACTTTAACCATTATGCAAACCTCCCATCCACCCACTCAGCTGCATGGGAAAAGGGATTAAAAAAAAAAATGAAATGAATCACCCCATGCTCACTGCAGATAACTGCCAATGGGCCTAAGCCACACTGTGCATGTGCCATGGCAAATCCCATTGTATGAGTCCCCCAGCCCACGAGCAACCTGCCAAAGCACCAGTGCTCCAGTCCCCCCACCAATGAACCACAAGCAAAGCAATCTGTTGAACATGCCACCATCCATCCATTCCCCACCCAACCAAGAGAAGGAGAGAAGCCAGACTCAATCCACCAATGAGGACAAACACCCAGACCAGCCAACCTGTAAGCAGCCCAGAACCACCAAAAGGAGAAACAACTCCAGCGGCCTAAAGGGAGGAGGCCCAACCCAGACACTTCAGTTCTTGATTGTTTCCCAAACACTTGGGCACAAAAAAAAAAAAAAAGCAGTGAACACACATAAAACTTAGCTCCCAACAAACATCATCTCTGAAGCATTCAAGTTCTGCATCCGCCATACACCAAAAATAAATTTAAAAAAAACAGCAAACACAAATAAAACATACCTCCCAACAAACTTCATCTCTGAAGCATTCAAGATCCACATCCGCCAAATATCAAACATACAAAAAAAAAACACAATAGTACATTTTATCAAACATGCTAGCTAAGGAATTCCCATCCTCCATATATCCACTTTTCAAAAAGGTCACACAGTTCTGTAAAAAAGCCAATATTAAATTATCATCTATGACATCATGGACTAACAAGTACCACATGCCACTGCTTCTCAGCCCACAAACAGCTCGAGAAGCTGCTATTCCTTCTTCTTTGGCTTTTCCCAGTTAGGGGTTGCCACAGCAAATCACCTGTCTGTTCAGGATTGGCAGTAGAGTTTTACGGTGTCGAGTTGCCAGCCCGGCACCCAGCTTCTATGGAAGGCACACACACACACACACACACACACACACACACACACACACACACACACACACACACACACACACACACACACCTAGGGCCAATTTAGAGTGTCCAATCCACCTACAGCATGTCTTTGGGATGTGGGAGGAAAACAGAGCACCCGGAGGAAACCCACGCGACCACAGGGAGGACATGCAGAATCCACACAGAAGGCACCCCAGCCGAGGATTGAACAGGGGAATCTTGTGCTGTGAGGTGACAATGCTAACCACTGCACCACCGTGGCCACCCAAGAAGCTGCTATTCCTACCAAACCAAAAAACAGTGACTGAAAAAGGCCAACCAGCACCATGGAATACCAAGCAAATTCACACCACCACTTCTCAGCCCACTGACTTCTTGTGAAGCTGCTATTTCTAACAAACCATCCACCAACAAATGAAAGTGGCCTACTGCAGACCCCTACAACTGCTATCAACATGCTCACTATGCCAAGAACACCCAACATCTGAGCTAACTAAATCCTAATTAATAAACCTCAAGAAAACACCAAAAACAACTACAACAAACCAAAGCCACCACCGATTAGCTATAGCTTGCCAGCCAAAACCAATTAATAAATCCAAGCAAAAGTGGTCCAAGGCCTACCTGCACCCCTGTAACTACAGGTTATCATGGGCATGATCCTTGCTGTTGCAAACTCATGCCACATGTGACACCACTTCCATTACTGCACTAGTATAAAACCTAGACCCCACACCAAACCTACTTCACTTTCTCTACTCCACAACAATTAACCCATTACCACCCAAAGCCTAACTAATCTAACTCTATACTTAACTCTTATAGCCTTCCATACTCCCCCACTCCCACCCCCAGCACACTTATTTTACCCTCCTAAAATGGTCCTGGACAAATTAATTTGTCCCAAACCACATTTAACAAACATTTGGGAATTACTAAATTGATAACAAATAACAGGTACATAATGGAAACAAAGCTTTTTCTCAAAGCATTCGCAGTTTTACAGCATGACTAAAATGTAGTTTAAAGGATCCATAAGGCATTTTTTTTTATTTTTGTGAAGGACATTAGTTGTCAAGAAGACTAAATGATGTCTATCCTGATTAGTATCTATATATGTACCTGTAATGTTAAAATAATGCAAAAGAAAGCATAAACATATCACTAGACAGAATTGCATCTGTATACAAATATATGTAATGTTTATGTGATAACACAATTCTCTGTATAAATACAAATGTACATGTATGACTAAAGAAATATATGTAAGTATGCATACATATCTCTGTGAATTACAAATATACATCTGCATGACTGCACTTATTATTGTTTTTCATCTATATAAATGTATGCATTTATATACAAATGAAAAAAAAAATATTTGCATTGCCACATAATTTAATTTACAGTACTGTATTACCTTGGTTATTAGTTGAAGTTCATGCAGACAGGTTTTGTAAAGAAATTATTTTGTTTGTGTAGGCCCAAGAATATTTATTCGTATAGGAATTGTATGACAGTAATTTCTTCCACAGTATTAAATGTGTGTACAAGATGGCTGGTCAGTGAGGCAGCACACCCTAGTCAGAGTAGAATTTGGGGGAGGTGGCGGGGGGTTGCAGTGTCAAGTGAATGACCAGCACATAGTTTAGTAAGAAATTACCATCTGTATTAGTTCTGAATACATTTTTAAATCAATCTCTTATATGTTTACAGTTATTAGGCAAAAAACAAAGCCCACATTATTGTCCTGAAGTACATGTACTACATCCATCTGTAACAGTATTAATTTGCTTAATGAAGGTTGAAATTAAAGGAAGGGAAAACATCATTCAATTGCTATATGTTTCTGTCTGCGTATACAGCTTCTGCTTCAGCTTGAACAAAAGTCACAAGTCTGTTATATGAATCTGCAATTTAGGTATGCAAATCATAGACTGAAAGTCTGTAGAAAGATTCCAGATAACCTCTCTCAAACAGGCAAGCTATACACACATAAAAGTGTAACCATTTAAAGGAAGATGCAATTCCACTATTTATAACTTGCATTATTGGAAATATTGGCACACTATGAGTATTCACATTTTAATAAATATTTAAACAAATGCATACTAAGCATATATAGCAAAAAAATGAAATGACTTTCATAGTATTAGCAGTTATATCAGAAATGTTAAGGGAGAAAAGGTGAAATACAGGTAAACAATATTTGTCTTGTGTCTTCTGTAGCTAGCGGATGAGGTAATTGTGTATAATAAGCCCTAGCAAAGTAGAAGACCCACCAAATTAGTTGATGCTGCTGGTAAGCATAAATAAAGTAGTAAATGCAGTATTCTGTATTTAACTGATTTTATTACTCTCTATAACTGCAAGTATTAATAAAGAATGGTAAATGAAGGTCTTCATTGCTTTCATTACATTATTGCAACCAAATGTGAAAGATATGTCGAAGTATAAATTCAGTATGCTGTTTTGAACTGATTTTATTAGATACATAACTACAAGTATTTATAAAGAGTTGTTTCAGTACAATATTGCAAACACATACATATCAGGCACAAATATGACATATAGTTATCATTTATAGTTTCTATTGTAGACTGCAAAATGTAAACCCTGCCAGGACTTCATAGCAATACACTCATTCTACACAAGTATGTATAAGCACTTCCCATATCATTCTTCTCATATATGCATAAGTACTTCCCATACATTCTGTTTTATATCAATAAAGATTTATAAAAAATAAAATTGTTTTAATGTAAAGAAATTGAATGCAGTGTAATATTATGTGTGCATTTACTGTGTGTATTTTCTGTTTGTCTCCCATGCATTCTTTTGAACTTTATTTTGTTTCTCTTCCATTACTTTTAACTTTTTACAGGTCCAAATTCCCCAGGAACAGCCCAGCTGTGGAATTCCCAGGCTAAGGTATGTTCACTCTCTGTTTCTCCAGTGAAGCCCTTATATTGACAGGGCAGTGGCACCAGTCCTCTGGGCACCCTGGCATATGACAGCCTGACAAGCCTTACTGGACAGGGACTTTGGGGCTTGGTTGAGGATATTGCGTAAAAGGTCAGAGACAGATACCTTCAGCCATTTGAGGCTTCCCTTGCTGTCCCAGATGGCACTGACCCCTGTGCTACCATAGGCCCCTGCCCTCCCAGCATGAGGGTATTCCACTGCAACAGCATCTGGCAGTGAAAATGTTTGAGGCCTTGTGTACTGGGGAGTGTTGCTAGACAGTACTTTTCGTCACACCCATCCCTCCATTATCCTTTATCCAATATCGACTTACCTACCTCCCACCAGCACTACCCTCTTAAATAAAATGATTTGAAAAAATGGGCTCTATTCCCCTGACAAAAGCATAGCACCCTTCTTCTCCCACATCCTCCAGCACAATCCTCTTGATCTATTCCTGCTGTGTCTGCATTTTTGTTGTATCTTCCCTTTTACAGTCTTTCTTATCTTCCTCTTTCTACTCTTTAATGAAAACATCAGGGTGTCCAAAATAGGATAACCCTATATAAAATATAATAAATACCTTTATTTTTTTTTACATATTAATAATAAAAGCTGCACAGTCTGACACTTGCCTTAAATCTTTCAAGTGTGTCTGTGCATAGCCACATTCATCCACAGTATCCAAATACATACAAAGGCATATGAAGCCTACGGCTTTTTTGTAGGCCTTCACATGTACTTAATGATGATCTTCAGTGACTTTATGCTTTATACTTTTGTCATAAGCAAACATGTTTATCAAAACACCTTCACATTTCCTTAGCATAAATAACCCGGTGCTCTTCGTGGATAATCACAACTCAGATATGAAATGACGGACTATGGATACCACCCTTAATCAGAGCTAAATGAGACTAATAATATTGGTATTAATAAACCCATTTCAACCAATGAACCATATCATATAATTAATACTGAAAACAAATACATGCTTACATACAGATGCTTGTAAATTAAACATTTAATATTTTCGTTAAAAGGTCACTTGGATTTCAGAACACATTTAGTATTTACACTTCCAATGATGCCTATTAGTCTCCATTCTCAATTGCTAACATCATTCAATTCAAGAACTTCTAGCTCATTTTCAGTGTCTCCAACTATTGAAATCTTCAAGGACATTTCTATGTACACAAAAATAAAATTTCTGCAAAGTTGTACAAACTGCTGTATTTAAACAGTACACTGTTATGTTATTTCATTTGGTAGCATATGTATTAGTTGTCTAATCCTGTGATTTAATCTTTTGTTTGTTTTCCCAACATAAAATGAATTACATACAGTACAAACAGTACAGTAAGATGCAATGCTACTCACAGTTATATTTACCCTTTATTTGTACAATCCTACTTAATGTTCCAGATTTAATAAAGGACCTTTATATATGAATTTGAGTCAATTACAAAAATGATACCCCATTTGTGGAGTACCCCAAACTTCGTTGTTTTTACTTTCCAACATAGCTTTTAAATTCAATCCTCTTTTACAAGCAAACATCAGATTTCCTCCCATAATTTTACCTAGTTTAGGACAGTTTTTAATAACCCTCCATTTATTAAGTACTACATTTTATACTGTCACTATCCATGTTTAAACATTCTGACATTTTTACAACTTATAAGATATTTTAGAAGAGTTTAAGCATTCTAAAGTTTGTACAGCTTTTAAGAAATTTCAGAAGTGGTTTAAGAGCTGCTCTTGAACCAGTCATTTAGCTCATTGTTTTGTTTATAGGATTATAAACAAGGGGAAAAAGGACCCCCAGCCTGCATGTTGTTTAATACTAGCAATTCATGTGTTCCTGAAAACAGTGCAAGTTTAGGAAGCTGGATTACTTATTCATTTCCTTTGCACTAGGGATGGAAGGACATTTGGTTACCACTTGCATTATTTTTTGCCATTGGACATTTAATTGCCTATTGCATGTGCTTCTGTCAAGACCAAGTCCACTAAAGGACTGGCTATCTCCAGACATCTGTTGCAGGCACTTGTAATACTGGTACACGTCTTTACAGAGCATCACTGTCTCAACTGTGGCTCAAGACTCTGGGCTACTTATTGAAGGTCAGTGCTCCAATCCTCATTTAAATCTGGTCCCCTGGCTCCTCCCACTATGAGTTTACTGCTTGAGATTCAGCCCAGCCCAGGACTCACCAACGATGGCCATCAGTGTTAAAGATAACAAACATATTGTTAAAATATCAGTTAACCTACGAGATGACCATCCTTGCTAAGTTAGAAATACCCCACACCGACCTGTGCATTAGTATTCTCCTCATCCTCCTATGCTTTAGAAGTTCCATTTAAGCCAGCAAAGTATATATCTTTTTATTACTTTTTAATAATATGGTATCAATTCTGCATGCATTGTTTTTTGATTTGAAGGAAGGTACTCATTTGTGGCATGGAGTGAACTGACAGTTGAGGGGCCACGTGCACTTACGTAGCTGGTGCATTCGTTACAGTGTGTAATGATACAGGTGTGTATAAATCCAGGAATGTGAAGCTTTACACGAAGAATGCCAAAGTGTGATTGCTGAAGAAGATAAATAGAACTGCGGCCACACTCATTAGGGTCCTCTAGTAGACCAGCTGATATAAGAATGTATCTGTTCTACTCCTACTACAATACTTCAGTATTTGACCGTTGCATGATTTGCACTAGGTGATGAGCCTGAGGCTGAAAGTTGTCCATTGGGATCAGTGTTCTATCCCACCTAACACATGAAAATAAAATAATATATCATGAAAAAGGAATGTTGATCTTCAGATACAGATTGCAAACAAACAAAAAAAAACTCAGAGTCATAATTACAAAAGAAAAGCACATGGCTTGTTCTTTGTTGAAGACATTTCCAGGTAAAATATGATGTTACATGATTTAACACAATATATCTTGGTTAAAATTATTCTCAGCTTTACCAACAAAGGGTTTAATATATTTGCCTGACATTTTCACAGCTGTTTGTTTCATCTTTCTCTGTCGTCATTTTGGGGTAGCTGACTTCCTGATACAGTTTTCAGTCTAGGTTGTGCACTAAAATAGTAAGTTTGACTGTAGTTATTGAATCATACCTGGAACATTTGCAGGGTTTTGGGCATATTCCTTGGTAAATCTTCAACTGCACTTGAATATTCCTCAGGTATCACAGAACTAGAAAGACCCTGGAAACGATAAATAATCATTCATTTAGTTTTGGTAAAAATTAATGGTTATTTATAAAGCAGACGGAAGTTCAGTCATGCATTGAACATAATGTTTAGTAAGTTTACTCAAAATATGTTTATTCTGTATTTTGTCACTTTTGATTAGACAGCACTTTCATTTTTCTTTAAATGGAGGTTATACGATTTTATCTAAATTTTCCCCCAGATTTAATAAAATCAGTGTAGGCATAGTGTGCAGCTTACACAGAAGTTACTGTGGCCATGTACACGGTCCCCCTCAGTAGCGCTCCATGCATATTAATGAAGGCTTGTTACTGAGGGAGAGCCATGTAACACGGTTACTGAATCAGTGTAAGGAGTGTGTTACTGTGTCTGGAGATATGTAGTAACACACCCCATGGACTGTCAAAGTGCAGTAAATCAATGTATGAATATGTATCACTTTTTCTTTATGTTATGTTTGCGTGGAGCACTGTGCAGCAATAGACACATGCCAGACATCTAAAAATAGAAACCGGATACATTTACTTATGAATCCAAAGGTCAAGTTTAAGCATAGCTGAGTGGGTTTGTGGGGCATGACACGGTACTCAGCAGTGCTTAAACATAGGTGAGAGATATATGTGAAAGTATAGCAGCATTCTACATGTCCATGTAGCCAAATAGTTACAGTGACAGCCTTATGTGCAGGGTTTGAGTACACAGAAGGGTTATTAAGCATTTATTTTCCAATTACAAATTATACCAATTATTTTTAAATCCTGATGTGCTGTGCTCAGCTAAGCTCTGCTAAGCCCTGCTAAGCCATGCCAAGCACTGCTTACATAAGATCTGTTTTAGCACGGCTTGGCACTGTGCAGCTCCACTTAGCTGGTTTGCGCACTGCTAAGTGGTGCCAAGTACTGCTAACCATTGCCAGTTTAAGCACTGCTGAGCTGACTTCAGATGGTTTGTGTTGCAGTAAGTGGCGTGCCACATTTTTAAAAATTGCCCAGTGGTATTAAAGTGCAGGAAAACATGGTATATTAAGTGCAATAGGCAGGAATACTGCAGAATCTGTTGGAGTTCAACCTGTGAGGATACTATGGAAGGTGTTGGACAGGGTATGCACTTTCAGGCGCACAGGTGGAGCATTGAGGAGTGCAGGGTCATGGTCAGACTCCTAGTTAAAAATCATGCAGACCAGCTCATGCAGAATGGTTACTGGGCCTCAGAGTATAAAGCAGAGGCCTGGGACTGGCTGGCAAAGGACCTCACCAGTGTAACTGGTATCCCCTGCACAGGTGAGCAGTGTTGTCACCACCACAATGACCTGAAAAGAAGGAAGGCGGTTGTCTTGGATGCCTGGGTCCAGGAATTCTGAGCAGGTAGTTTCCACAAGTGTGTATGTATGTTTACCTGTGTTTCACCAATATTTAACCTTGGATGTCTGCTAAACTGGTATGCATAATGATGTGCTTCTCTCCCAACAGCTGCAGAGGTGAGAGCTCGCATCATTGAGGCACACGCAGGGCACTTGGTCAGGTTGTTCCATGAGTCTGGTAAGTACAGATGTATCTTCCAATCTATAGTCATATAAGTAAGAAAGAGTAAAGCATTAACTGCCATTAGGTATATAAACAGTGTTGATTGTGTTGTAATGAATGTGGTCATAGACCTGTACTGCAATAAGTGACTACTGCCTCATGTACTACAATAAGCAGGAAAGAGTAAAGCATTAACCTTGATTAATTACACAAAATAACTTTTCATTCACAATACCTGTGGAATTACAGCTGTATTGCAACACTTGCATTACATTAACTGTTGGTCAATAAAAACTTGAAAGTATACCATTAAATGCATGAAGGCATCTATAATGAACTGCTGTGCAGCATGTGTGGAATGACAACTTATACTTCAACCCAGTAACAATATATTGTGCACACCTGCAGTTTATTTAGTAATGTATAGGTTACCTAGTCTCTGTGTCATGACTGCGTTTCATGCAGCTGTGTCCAACTGTCACTGCACTGTATTATAACACTGTAGTATTAGTAGTAGGTCATATTTTGTTTCCAGGTTAGGTCTAGGACAAAATCAGTCAGTTCCAGGTTAGCTCTAGTCAGATATCAGCAGTAACTCAGTAGCTCACTTTGTTAAATGCTGTGTAGAAAGTACATTTTGCTAGACAAAGACCAGGGTTCAAATCCAGTTCCATGTACTAATAACTATTACTAAATTACATACGTTATGATGACAGATATTCTCTCCATAGGGACTACTGGTAAATGGTTGAGGTAGCCCATAGTATGTGTAAATACTTGTTTGTTCGGCTGTCATAGACTGTTGAAATTCTTCGCACGAATGTGCTATTTATCCAGACAATAAAGACAATAGGTTCAATAATAAACTATAATAAAATAAATGAAATAAAAAAAGAGTAATAACAGATATCATTCTCTCCACAGGGACTCAGGTAAAAGGGTGAGTTAGCTCATAGTATTAGTAAATACTTGTTTGTTCAGCTGTCACACACTGTTGAAATCCTTGTCATGAATGTGCTATTTATCCACAGAATAAATGCAACAGGCTCAATAATAACAAAGTATAATAAGATAAAAGAAATTAAATGTGTAATTATGGTATGGCTGTATTCCTGGAGTGTCTTGTAAAGGTCAATGCAGTCAATTACTGCATGTGATGCATATCTTCCCTGCAGTAAGTGATATTAGGTAGGATCCCCATGCCTGCCAAGTACGGCATGCTAGTTGTTTACTCTCTGAACTGTACACATGCATGTCTCTCAAGTGTCACACTGTCATGGAATATAATTGCTGTTGTGTAATCCCTCTGTCAGAGATGTATCATCTACATGATTCATATGTCAATATCAACTTACTAGTACATTAGCCCACAGGACTCCTTGGTAGTTATATAGGTCCACTGATGTGCAAGTGGTCTTTGTAGTTGTGTACCTGCCAGTATTACTGCTTGGCCTATAGTGTCCCATGAAAATAGCTTGAGAGGTGTGTACATGCTACAGCAGCTATAGGGCACAATTACACATAAAGAAAGAACAGACCTGTAGAGGAGATAGCATTACAGTTGTCAACTATATAGCCCATGATAGTATTAATAGACTGTATTTCTCTCTTTCCACCGTTCATCTTCATATATTTACTATTGTTATATATTGGTTATGGTTTACTATTAACATATGTTGTTCCAAAAACTGTATTTTGTGCATGTGTTTTATTAATGTTATGTATTACTATGGTTACATATTAACATAGCTTGTTGAATTACCTATTCGGTCGGCCTTATGCTGTGACTGTTACTGGCATGTTGTTAATATACTGACTGCTCTGTTATTTATTGTTATGTTCCACATATATGCATTTAACTGTAATGGGTCTATATACAATGTTCTTGCATGCTGTTATTACTAACAATGGTTTTGTTCATAACGCAACTATGTTTATTGCTCTACCTCCATAACCACAGCATGTTTGGGTAGGCTGCTTCCTGGTGATCTACCTACCCTAACTCAGCTGGCAGTGGCACTGGGTACCAGCTCATCTGGGTCCCACGCCGGTGGTGCCACTTCCACTGGCCATGCACCACCCTTTGGAGTGGGGGTGGGGGTTGTCACCCAGGATCAACTACCAGCCATGGTGCTCAGGATTGTACATAGGAGTTAAGAACAACGCTTGCACCGGACTGAGGACAAACTCGACAACCTGGTGGGGACTGAGGGTCCTGGTGCCCAGACTCCAGCACAGTTACCTTCTAGGCAGTGAATGAGCAGTGTTAATTGCCCATGGGTGGGGATCTCAGTCATGCGGCTGCTGCCTGGAGGCACTTGCAACTCTGATTCCACAACATCCTTCCCATTCAATTTGTTTACTTTCCTCATGTGTCACACACTGCCCATGTATGCTGTCTTGCCTGTCTGCAAATGCAACCTCTCCTACTCAACTTACCTTCCCACATGTACCAATATCCCTTCCCCAACATTTCACTATCGCCTTAAAAAAAGGGCACCTGTCCCACAAAAAAAATATCACCCCATTTTGCACACATGTCCACTGGACACAAGTAATTATTACATTACTTAATCAACTCATTTATGTTGCCCAGCCCTCTCTCTGGGGTGTGAGGCTCCAAATTCCAAATTCTGTAAAACCTGTTAAGCTGTTACTGTACAAGAAATGGAAAGCTAGGGTCCTTTCCTACACCCTTCCTGCACAACCCTACTTGCCTTTGAGTATGTTTTCCCCCTGTTTGCCCCATTTCACCACTTTCCTACCACCCCATTTTTCTTTTCTTTTTTTAAATTTAGTGTGGATTTAAGCTCTGCACAAACTGTTTAATACTGCTTAAAAGTGCCTTAATCATCTTATGTGTTTCTCACAGCATTAAGCACATCTGCAAAATAATCCCCCTGCTACATCTTGAACCCAGGCCCCTGTTTACTACAGCACAGTGCATTAGCTCATTAGGCCACTCAACTTTGAATTAAAACAGGTGTTTTCAGCAGCATATACTGATTGCTACTGATACACTGCAAGTACATATAATGGGAATGATGAGAGTGTACTTGTGACTATGATTCAGACACTACACCAGTACACAGCCATATAAATAAAACTGGATGTATGTGAGGCCTCGGATAGCAGGTATATCTCTCAACTGTACAGACTGTTGCAGAATATCCACAGTTCTGCCCCATACATTTGGCACAGTTTCACAAAAACATATCTGCCTGGTAAAATACTGGCAAATCATTAAAGATTGAGGTTAGAAAATCATGACAGACATTTGAGTGTCACACTTCATACCCTTCACAAAACACATGTTAATGCAAATCCTGTGTCACAGACTGTATGCATGCTGACAGACATTTGAGTGTCACACTTCATACCTTTCACAAAATACATGCTAATGCAAATCCTATGTCACAGACTGTATGCATGCACATATATCTTGCAAATACACCTACTGCAGCACTGACTTAGTAGCTCAGTCTGTTAAATGCCTTGAATGCAGTACATTTTGCCACCCACAGTCCTGGATTCAAGTCCAGTATGCTGCACTTCACTTACATTCTTGTGAATACAGCAAATAATGACTGAGTCACACTATTTTAACCAAAACAGGTTGCTGCTACTGAATTAACTGCTACCCATGTTTGCAAGTCAAAGGCCTGTAGGTAGGAACACACTGCACATACTGGTATAGCCTACCTATATGTTGCCTAATATTCTCTGATTGGCACTGTTACATAACATATGTACATTAAGCACATACCTCGACTGGACTGTTATGGGTACCCTCACCCTGGCTGTGCTGTAATGACAGAGCTGACACTGCTCCTTCAATGACACTCCCCTCTAGGTGTCCTAGGCTGCAGCAGAAGTTGCAGCCTGCAATATATGCAGCTGTATGTTAAGCTACCTGCTACAGACCTACCATACCTCATAACCCCCTACAACAAGGGATTCAAACAACATCCATACACAAAGGCATGGGGAGCAAAGATCAAGCAACAGGGGCATGTTTCACAGTATGCCCCTACAAACATAGTCAGCTGATAGACCAGCAGCTACTGCAGCAGCATGCATATTCTGATGGGTATGACGTCTGACACTAACATGTCTCTTTCCCCTTACTGACCTCAAGCCACAATGTTTAGCACTGAACTGCCAGATAATCACAATGTTATTTGACAATGGCCAAACATAACATGCAAAACTGTGGACATACCTCATAAATCTCAACAGTGGACAATATCTGTACTTACCCTCTGCGATGTTGTAGTCTCCACACCTCAGTAATGTCCATCTCAATGACTAAGAAAGGGGCCAAGGCCTACATGAAGGCCTTAAATATTGCACTGTGGTGTCATGTCATTGACTAATGAAAGTGCAACTCAGCTGTTTTGAATGCAATTAGCAAGTATGAGCCATGGATTGGTGCACAGGCAATTATCTGTTAATGAGCATTCCTACAAAAGGCAAGTGAATGCCTATGGGAAACAGGTCTGTAACTTGCTTTACCAAGACAGACTGTGATTTAGCAAGCAATTTTCTTGAGGATTTGTTCACAAAAGGATTATGTCACTCTACCAGGTATGTAACACAAGTCCTCATATAATGGGATGCAGATGGGAGGATGCAGTTATGGGGAATAGGGATTACAACAGTATGCCTGTAGTACATCTCTAGGAATGACATGTTGGTGATTCTGATGTCCAACAGCTACAGGCATGCCTCTCAACTGTGCCTGCTGTGAATTACATCACAGCTGTGGCCCTCTCACTCCCTCCTACAATGGTGGGCTCCTGTACGAATTCTACTGGATTATGTGGTAGACATATTGACAGTAAGTAAGGGTGGACACAGCTGTCATATCACGTGATGTACTGTCATTCAGCACCTCTCAGTCTGTGAATGTCACACAGGCATAGGCCAGACATTGTAAAGGTGTCCATGACTGCCCCTGATGTACTCTGGCTAGGTCACAGTTTTGTTGACATTAGTATGTCATCACTTGAGAGCTATGGCTAACATACCTGGCAACCCCCTACAGCAGGAGGTCAGGTCATAGCCATTACTACTAGAGGGACACAGGTCAAACCTCAGCGACATAGTATACATATTGGTCATATAATGTAAGAGTATGAATAGAGTCACAGATATTACTGTAGCATAACTGTTTTCTGATGGTTCTGGAGTGTAATAGCCAGATTCTCTTTATTCTGAGAACAACCATCATTATTCATAGGTTCATATGTATGTACTATGCCCTGGAGCCTTTACAAGCCTAGCCCATAGAAGTTCCCTGGCATCGTGCTGCTTGACGTTAGCTCCCAGTGCCTCTATCAAGTAGAGGCACTGGAGTGATCCCCGGGGTGAACTTTCTATTTCCCATCCACTCATCAAGATTTCTCTTGAAGATGGCCAGTGAGGTGCTCTGCTTAACATGTATGGGAAGTCTATTCCAGAGCATAGGCAGTCTCTGGGTTATGAACCTGTCCCTCCAGCATGTTCTGTTGATTGTGGTAATAAGGTTGAGGTATCTGGAGCGTGTGGTGCAGAGGGATTGGGATTTCTTTAGATGTAGCATTTCTAATAGAGCTGGGTCAGACATGGCCTTGTAAGTCAAGCAGAGATCGCCTCTTAGTAGATGATATGAGATAGAGAATAGCTAGAGTCTTTTGAGTATGTCCATGTAGGACATGTGTTTAATGCCTAGGATCCTTTTTGTGAGGTACTTCTGTGGCCTCTCCAGCTCTTGCAGGTGTCTAGTGAGGTACATGCCAAATGGAGCATTATAGTCAATGATTGGTCTGATGAGGGAAGAATAGACAGAGACGATGACCTCTTTCTTCCTGGATGCAAAACCCTTGGCAATGAGATGTGCCACATAGAAGGACTTTCTAACCACAGTGGCAATGTGGTGGTCGAAGAAGAGGTTGCTGTCAACCTGCATCCCCAGATCTCTTATAACACCTTCAGTGTTCAGTGGGCTCCTATCAATGTGGTAATTAGTGGGAACTGAGTTTTTACCAAAGGGGATGATGATGCATTTTTTGGCTTTAAGCTTAAGGCCATGATTTCGATATCAGTCATTTTTCTCAGTGAGGCCTTTCTGTAGGATGTCTGCATCACTCAGGGAGTTAATAATGGCTCCCAGCTTGCATTTGTGTGTGAACTTGCTCAGCCAGAGTCCCTTTGTGTTGGCCTGAACTTCTGAGAAGTAGATGCTGAACAGGAGAGGACCCAGGACTGATCCATGTGGGACTCCACTCATGACCAGTCGGCAGTCTGATTTGGAGTCCGCTACTTTCACACTGTCTGTTATATCTGTGAGCCAATTTGCAACCCACCTAGTGATATAGGAGTTTATGCCTAGTTTGGTGAGTTTATCAATAAGTCCTGAGTGAGGAATCATATCAAAGGCCTTGGCCAGATCGAGGTAGGTTGTATGCACTGCCTTACCTTCATCCATACCCCTGGTGACTGACTCAAAGCCAAATCACATGGGGTCTAGAGTTTGGAGATTCCCTATATCTTTGCTAATCAGGTATACATGATGAACTCCATGGCTTTACATATCAGACTCATCAGGCTAATGGGGCAATAATTCCCAGGGTCTGTAGTCACTCCCTCTTTATGGAGAGGGATGACTGTAGCAGTGCGCCATTCGGTAGGGGCAAAGCCTGAGGTGAGGCTGTGACTGAACAGGACACACAGATGTGGTACCAGTTTGCTTTATAATTCATATAGAACACAGACAGGGATTTTATCGGGTCCCATGGAAGCTGTATTCTTGGCCTTGGACAATGCAGCTTTAACCTGTGCTGCAGTAATGATGGGTGCCTGGCAATCTTCTGGTATTGTGATTGGTCCTTTAGGGGTGAGAGAGGGGTAAAGTTGGCACTTAGTCTGTTGGCCAGTATGTTGGCAATATCTGTTGGGTCAGTATAAGAGGTACCATTGTGCAGTAAGTCAGAGCAAATCTGGGTATTGCCATGGAGGTTCTTGATATAACTATAGAAGGCTTTGTGATTGTTTTTAGTGTCTGCCACAATTCTGCCTTCATAACTGGCACTGGAGGATTTGATGAGGGATCTCAACTTTTTGTTGAGGCTAATAAGGGATTTTTTCCAATCTTGGGACTTCACTTTTTTCTGCAACAGTTTCTTCCTTCTGTTGTAGAGTTTATTAAAGGCAGGGGACCACCAGGTGTCCTTCCTTTTTTTGGAAGAGAGCATCTTGGTTCTGTTGGGTATGGCTAGTTTCATGCATTTATCTACATGTTTGTACAGTGCATCGGTGTATGTTTTGGCAGTCATGCAGCTATTTTCCATTGGCATGGGTGCTGTGAAGTTAGCCACCTCTGTTTTTAGGATCCTAAAGTCATCTTTGGAGAAGTTTTTCAAGTGGTTACCTTTGTGGGTGGTGTGGGTGAGATGTGGATTTTCATGGTGATTAGTTCATGGTCGGATCTGACCAGGGAAGGATTGACTATTGATGTTGAGCAACGGTCACCCATGTTAGTAATAAGCAGGTCAAGGATGTTGCTTCCTCTAGTGGGCTTCAGAATGTGTTGGTCCAGGGCATTGGAATTAATGAATTCCAGGAAGTGTTGGGCCAATGTATCGGTGCTTGAGTAGTTTTCCCAGTTGATGAAGGGGTAGTTGAAGTCTCCTAATATGAGAGTGTTGGGTTGGACTTTGATAGAGTTCAGGGTGCTTAGGAACATGGAGTGAGAGTCTAGGGACATGGTGGGGGACCTATAGCAGTCTATGACCTGGACTGCCATCTTATCCAATGTTAGTTGTACTTGAAGTATCTCAGATGCATTATACTTGGCTACTAGCCTGGAGGTGTGCATATCCTTTATGAATATGGAGACACCACTGCCTTTGGAACCAACCATTTGCCAGACATCCACAGGTTTGTGCTAAAAAGACCACATATATCAGGCTTACATACACATTTTGCATACATCTGTGTATTGGAGAAATATGACACCTACAGGAAAGATATACTATAGCAGGGTTGCATTGCTGTCATTGTGGCACAATGTTGTTGCTGGACTGTCTTCATATACTTATAATAACACACACTATTTGTCTGACAGTGGCTGTATGACATAGTAGTGAGGCTTTCTCCACAGGGGACATACCAGAGTAGATGGCATTGATGGGTGTAGAGACATACAGCACACTCTATCATGGCACACTGGAACATAACCGGCATTGTTACAATGCTGGTGATAGCCACATACATAGTTTGTTGATAGACTGTGGGGTATGACGTGGGAGGTAGCAGTGGACAGTGCAGGTCAATTTGGATGTGCAGAATCTGTACATAGTGGATATCAATGTATCTGGTCCTGTGATGTGTTTCCCTCTTGTTGCCTTTCAGAAAGGATGTACTGAAGGAGGCACTCACCATTTTCAGATGCCAAAAATAATGTTATCCTGGACGGCTTCAGACTGCATCACAACATTCTGCTGTCCAGGACTCGCCAGCATCATGAACAATGGGCAGTACTATGGGCTGACCTTGTCACAGGAGTCAACCAAGTAGGGCTACAGACAGAACCTACAAGCAGGTCCGACACTGGGTGACAGATACAGTTAATGCTGCACAGCAAAGGGCTTCCGCTCTGGCCAGGGATCATGCTAGCACCGGTGGATGGCCAGCAGCAGAACAACCACTCTCAGCCACAGAGGAATTCCTGGCAAACCTGGGCTCAACCACCAGCTCCAAGCATCCATCACCCCACAAATCCTGTGTTCATCAGTGTAATACTGTATCAGTCATTGTGACAGGCTCTGCATACTAGTACATGGGTGTAAGGTCTTTCTGCATTGGGGGGGGGGTTGGTTTCAACACACAGTTGTGCATGCCTACTCAGAATGTCAGCAATGTAGGCAGTATCACATTAGCTACTGTACATGTTGATATATGCACATATTACCCTGTAACAATGCCATATTTGGTATTGCTGACAATACCTCTCCCTCACATTTCCATAGGTACATCAGGTGTGGCCAGAGTCCAGGTTTCTGTACCTGGTAAGTGTGATACTGTTGTTTTGCAGATTATATATACCCTAAGAATGTTAATGGTACAATACTTGTATGTTCCATTTCAAAGGGGTTAACTGAAGTGCATTAAATGGGTAATCACAGTTGTGTATTTGCAGGAGCAGTAACACATTTGCACCTATTTTTAGAAGGTCTATGCAGTCTGCTATACAGAAGGCAATCATTCACAGATGCCTGTTCACACAAAATATGGAGATGGTACATACCTGAGGCAGTGATACTAGAACTCGCATAGTATGCTGAAGTTGGGTGCCCTGAGTTTTAGGTATAGGTCTATCACATACACTGACATATTGCTTTTCTCACGGGTGTATAGTACTGGCAACATCAACTGGACACAGCTGCAGTGCATGCTATAAAAGGTCTGCCTTGTCTGTGTATGTTGTAGTCTGCTTGTGTGTTGTGCATGGGATCAAAAATAAGATGTGCTATGTGTAATGCAGTTGTAGCTCCTCACCTGTATGCCTATGTGTGTGGATTACCATACATAACAGTGCAGGTAGTAATGTACATATTTTGTCTTCCTTCTCACAGGTGAATGTAGGGGTTGGAGTGTGTCCCCCTCACAACCTGATGTCAGTGTTTCATTGGACACTGATGATGATGGTGGCCATAGTAAAGCATAGGTGGGGCTGTTGGGGGCTGAAACTGTCCCATGGGTTGACATCCCACTTCCTTCCCCATTGTCCCCGCACACACTCACTATGCCCATATTTAACCAGTCCTCTGCAGCCACAGATACTGGACAGTCAGAGTGTGGTGACATCGAACAGGAGAGTGTGGCAACTATGGCATCAGTGAGTGTAGACACTAGCCATAGCCAGAGAGCTGGTGAGGTCCTACACAGGCAGATTGACAGGGGTGCTCAAAGGAAGACTGCTATCCATCCACCACCTGTCACAGGTGTCATATCATGAGTCATTTGACACATGTTTTGGTCCATCATGGAGGCACAAGCACATTCCAAATGCAACAGTAGACAATTGCTCAGGATCATGGATGCAGCACAATCTGATATCTGTGACTCCCTCCACCACATTGGTGATGCCATGGATCATTTTACTGATGTAGTGGAGAGATGGAGGGGTAAGACACTGTCAGTCCTTGACTGCACATTGTCTGTGCTGGAACATCTGGTGGGAGTAAGGCACTGTTCACACAGAGGTAGGTCAGCAACACAATCTGCTGAGAGTCCACGTGGCCATGCACACTCATGGTCCCTTAGTCACAGTACCTCCTACACTACAGAAGGGAGTGTGCTGTCCACACCATGACATGGCAGACCATGGGCATGTGGTCCTAGATGGTCCCATGTGGGACACAGGCCCAGCAGACACCAGTCACCATCAGCTACTAGCACCACATCTGACCCTGGGCATGGTGGTGCCAGTGCCACTCCTGGCAGAGCCAGTTCCCATGTTTATGGCTGGAGATGGTGAACTGTCCACTCTGCTATGTATGGTCCACAGCTGTCCAACATACACATGTGTCGGGCTAGCACTTGGGTTGACTGTGTACACTCGCACACTCAATCATCACTGTCACATACAGGTCACCAACAGACACACATGGCACCTCTCTATGCCCCAGCTAAGCAGCACCCCTTTCTGACTCACACTCATGCTGTCAACCATTTGGCACAGCCTAGAACTTTGGCACCCCTACACCACACCATGTGCATGTGATAATACCTGTGCCACATCACTGCCAACCATACCATGATGCAGGGACATGCAAATATGTGTCTGATGCACAGGGTGACTATATTACATTACACGTAATTTTATAGTGCAGTAGTGTTATGTCATGGCAGGAGCTGTATGCTGGCATGTGTCATGAGTACATATCAAAGTTTGTGCACCTTTGTTGCATGATTTTAGATTGGCGATAGTGTTGCACAATGACAGGTGTCTCACAGAACTGTGTATTTTTCTGTTCTAGTGGTCTGAGTGGCTGAGCTATGGAGACCTGGTGGCAATACAGAGGCACAGGATGGCATGGCAGCACAGCAAAAATAGGACAGCAGCAAGGTATGGCTGTATACATGCATGTTTACTTAGGTGCATATGTGTAGAACAGTGTGTCTGGGACAATGGCAGCAGTCAGATTAATCTTGCATGCATACCCTATCACAAGGCCTGCTACCCTTGATACGTGTCACCTGGGTGTTCTGTACATACAAATGTAGGAGGTGGCAGATAGAATTTATGTCTAGGTAGATGTGGGCTATTTAGGGCCAGCAGCTAGTCACAGGGCAGTAAAATGCATGACAATTGCACAACCATATAATTGTATGTGTACTACTGCATGGGAATATATTTGTGCACTCACACACACATAGTTGCCTTTAGTAATATTAGAACCCAATCCAAAACGAAAACCACGACTCGGCCAATGAGTGTACAACTCCACTTGAACTGTTTAAAAGCGGAACATGTTTAATACGATAAAAATAAAACAAAATTGAATTTAAAATACAACTGGATGTTAAGCGCTTTCACTCATTACATAGAGCTTCATCAGAACATCCTTTCGCTAACAGATACATTGTTTAAATGCAAAAATTGGTGCCAAAAAATCTGTTGCTCCTTCCTTAAAGAGATACTGCTACGTAACTCTGTTTGAATTCATCTTATTACTTTTAAATTAATATTGTATATTGTGAATACATTTGAATAAATAAATATACATGAATGAATAAAATATTGTATTGCTATGCCAAGGACCGATATACATGATGTATCTATATAAACCATAAATATCTGATCATCATAAAGAAACACTTAGATAATTTAAAAACAGTTAGATACATTAATAATACTTATTGGGCTAATGAGTTAAAATTCATAGAGGAATTCCTGATAACATGTTAAGGACTATGCATGCAAAATGAATTAAGGAAAATGAACTATAAAAGTAAAAATATATATTTGATACTGCACTAAGTGTGCATAAACAACTGTTAGTATGTATGAGTATTGTATCAGAATACACATAAATGAATATTTAATAAGTTGAATAAATAAATAATTAAAATATATATAAAAATTGTTGTGTGATAGAAATTATGATATACACTAAAAATAGTTGCAATTGATGAAATATGAATATGATTATAAATAAAAATATAAACATTTATAATTTATCTAGAATCCACTTCAAGAATAGGTTTACATGAAATGAATTCATTTAAACATGGCAAGTTTGCGGCATTAAGATAGAGTTGCCACCAAACCTCCTTGAAGCTTAATAATTTCTTCAGATCCCCTCCTTTGGGATTGTTATAAATGATATCCAAAATGCCAAATTTAAACTCATGTCCTGCCCCATTTTTTCCACATGTCTTGATAGGGCATTAGTACCATCTTTTCTGGATATGCTATAAATATGATCATAAATTCTGTTCTTAAAATTCCTTTCTGTTTTTCCAACATAATAGCTAGGGCATGCTCCACATTTGGCGATATAAATCACCATTCTAGTGTTGCAATTTCCCTTTTTCAACTTTATAACTGTTTGATAATTGTTGAAAATGCTTAATTTATGTGTTTCTAAGATGTGTCTACACTGGTTGCATGTACCACACTTCCTGGCACCATCAAATTTGGAATTTTTGTTTTTTTGATTACTATTTGACTGATATTCAAGTAATTTCTTAATATTATCTCCCATTTTATATACCACACCTGGTCTCTTACCTACTATTTTCTCCAAGTTAGGTTCAGAATCTAATAAAAAACAAAACTTGTTTATAATTTCCACAATTTTATCAGACTTGGGACAATATGTCAAGATGAAAGATCTCTGATGTATCATTCTCTCAATATCATTCCTGTTTTTCCTAGAAACTAATTCTTTATTAGTGATATCTCCCGTTCCTAGTAGGGGTTTGTATTTCAAACCCCATTCATTTATCACATACGTCCCTATGTTGTACAACATTGAGGGAGGGTAACCTCTATCCTTGAACAATTTTGTGATAAAATTGATCTCGTCCTGCATAGTCAAATGATCCGAAGTCATGCGAGCAGCACGGATACATTGTCCTTTGAATATATTTTGTTTTAGTTTAGTGGGATGAAAACTGTCATATGCCAAGTAATCATTGGAAAATGTCTTTTTTCTGTATATCCTAGATCTTAAAACATCGTTGTATGCATAAATATAAGTATCCAAATAAGCTATTACCACATTACTCTTGTTTTATGTAAATTTCAAAAAATTACTACTATTGTTTATATATTCAATAAACATATTCAATTCTTCATCAGTGCCACTCCATAATATATACATATCATCCAAAAATCTCGAGTAATGAAGAATGTTGCTAAAGTGATTACTGGGAAACAGGTGGGTTTCTTCCCAGTCCACCATGACTAAATTGGCAAAGATGGGAGCACATGCCGCTCCCATCGCTACACCTCGTGTCTGTTTAAAGTATTCCCCTTTGAAGTGTATAAAGTTGTTATCCAAAACCATAGTCATGAGTTCCATAATTAAACAAATCTCATCCCATGTCATGCTTGTATACTTATTTATACTGTTGCAAAATGCTTCCAATCCTTCATTCTTGGGAATACTGGAAAATAAATCAACAACATCAATGGTGACAAAATAATATTCCTTTTTCCAATTGTTGACAGGGTATTTACTTAAAAATTCCCAAGAATCTTTCACCATATAAGGTATGTTGTCATATACTGTCTTGAGTTTGGCATCAATGTATTTTCCTATAAAATATGTTTTTGAACCTTTGCCAGATACAATAGGCCTGAATGGGGGGTCAGTGGTACTCTTGTGTATTTTTGGTATTCCTACAAAACTGGCCAAAGTTGGAAACTTGACCTTTAAATAATCATATACTACATTAGTTATTCTTCCGTCTATCAAAAATTCTTCTAAATATGAATCAATTCTCTGATGAGAAATATTTACTTCATTAATTGAGATTGATTCATAGTTACCTGAATCATAAAGTATGTCGTACATTTTCATAGTGTACTGAATCTTGTCATATATGACCACCCCTCCCCCTTTATCAGGTTTCATGAGGTTTGGTGGCAACTCTATCTTAATGCCGCAAACTTGCCATGTTTAAATGAATTCATTTCATGTAAACCTATTCTTGAAGTGGATTCTAGATAAATTATAAATGTTTATATTTTTATTTATATTCATATTCATATTTCATTAATTGCAACTATTTTTAGTGTATATCATAATTTCTATCACACATAATTTTTATATATTTTTTAATTATTTATTTATTCAACTTATTAAATATTCATTTATGTGTATTCTAATACAATACTTATATATACTAACAGTTGTTTACGCACACTTAGTGCAGTATCAAATATATATTTTTACTTTTATAGTTCATTTTCCTTAATTCATTTTCCACGCATAGTCCTTAACATGTTATCAGGAATTCCTCTATGAATTTTAACTCATTAGCCCAATAAGTATTATTAATGTATCTAACTGTTTTTAAATTATCTAAGTGTTTCTTTATGGTGATTAGATATTTATGGTTTATATAGATACATCATGTATATCGGTCCTTGGCATAGCAATACAATATTTTATTCATTCATGTATATTTATTTATTCAAATGTATTCACAATACTTTTATAGCAAGTTTTTTTATTAAGAAGTACAATATTAATTCAAAAGTAATAATATGAATTCAAACAGAGTTACGTAGCAGTATCTCTTTAAGGAAGGAGCAACAGATTTTTTGGCGCCAATTTGTGCATTTAAACAATGTATCTGTTAGCGAAAGGATGTTCTGATGAAGCTCTATGTAATGAGTGAAAGCGCTTAACATCCAGTTGTATTTTAAATTCAATTTTGTTTTATTTTTATCGTATTAAACATGTTCCGCTTTTAAACAGTTCAAGTGGAGTTGTACACTCATTGGCCGAGTCGTGGTTTTCGTTTTGGATTTGGTTGTGACATTATTTTTTGATTAATATTAGAACCCCATATCTATCTAGTAGTATATACTATAGCACTAAGTACTTATCACATGCACCATGGAGCTTATCTATTTTGAGATTGTTACCCAGTGCTGTTAAGGTGGATGACATCAGCAGGCTGGCAAGTAGTCAGAGGGCCTTAAAATGTATAACCATTGCAGAGAGATAGGCACACTGCTGCAAGGGGATATATTTACACACACACACACACACACACACACACACACACACACACACACACACACACACACACACACACACACACGAGTTGCCCTTATGGAGATGAGAACCCCTACATATCTATTAGTATACACTATAGCACTAAGTACTTATCACATGAGCCACGGTGCTTACCTGTTCTGATATTATCAACCAGTGCTGTTAAGGTGGATGATATCAGCAGGTGTTGACAGTTAGGCCAGTATTGAGGAGGACACTAGTCACAGGGTCATAAAATGGCTGTTCATTGCACAGACATAGGCCAGATGAGCATGTCTGCACTGCTGTAAGGGGAAATATCTACACACACACACACACACACACACACACACACACACACACACACACACACACACACACACACACACACACACACAGTGGCTAATGTGAGATTAGAACCCATACCCACCTACTTTTACACACTATAGCTCACAGTACCAATTGCAGGTGCCACCGATTACATGTGGTGTACATGTAGCTGCAGCAACAGTACTTGTGGACTATGCAAAGTCTCCTTGTCTTACACAGCCTGAGTGGCCTGCAAGTGAACCTGCTTTATGCTGTTATTGTATCTTGTGCCTTAGCAGTGGGGTACCTGTTAATACCCCTGCTATGTGTGTGCAGTTATCAGTATCACCATTTTTGGTCAGTTGCAGTTTGCTAGGTGGATAATTGGCCAGTGACAATATGGCCTGTAAAAGTCCTGCATTGAAGCCAATGCACACTGCAACACCTGCTCACCATTGTCTGTCTACAGGGTGATATTCCATAGGCATAAAGTTCTGTGGTTGGGTGGATTATGTCATTATGTGACCTTGGCCTTTTGCCATCAGACAACTATTATGTGTGTAGATGCAGACAACCCCAGCATTCTGCGTGCAAGTGTGGACATCTGTGCATCCCCACACACGTACACACGTATATATATATATATATATATATATACATACATATATATATATATATTTATACACACACACACACACACACACACACACACACACACACACACACACACACACACACACACACACACACACACACAAAACACACACAACACACACACACACACACACACACACACACACACACACATATATGTATATATATATATATATATATATATATATATATATATATATATATATATAAAAACAGGGATGTCAACTTAGGTGTAGCTGCATGTACGTTATGTAACAGTGTTATATAAGATATATGTGGAGGGTGTACATCACTGTACACATTTATGTATATCTCTCTCTCTCTCTCTCTCTATATATATATATATATGTATAGATATATATATGTGTGTGTGTGTGTGCCACATAGTAATAGATAGGATAATCATGTGTGAGGGGTACAGGGAGATACAGATACGTATACACAGCTGTCTGTATGCACAGACATATTTTCACATATCAGTTCTTTAGGCAAATAAGGCATCAGACATAGGCTCAAGTTAGCCAAGTGTAGGAGCATGCCCAGTGCGACAGTACTTGCAAGGTGACTCCAGGCTAGACCTACCTTTACTACAGTCTGGGATTTTGTGTGCCGCAGTCAGTTGGCTGCTGCACCTGATTCAGTAGTCCAGCACCTCCCTGATATTTTGTCCAAGGTATTCTCTGGCTGTGTGCTGAATGTCATATATGACTCATACCTAGCAACTGTACATATTGCAATAGACTGTACATAGTTTTCCATCGTATGTATGATAAGTTTTACATAGCATTGTAATCTTCTGGTACATCAGTGGCAAATCATTATAGATTGACGTTAGAAAATGATGACAGACATTTGAGTTACTGACTCCATACACACCAGGAAACCCATGTTACTGCACAACCTGTTACTTTCTGAACTTTCTACATCTGTCTGGCCGCTAGTTAATCCTTCTCCTTACATTTGTGCCTTTGTCCTACTACTGTTCATGGGTTTGTCCAGGTTTCCTGCTCTAAGTGGTTGTAGGTATGCTGTGACTGGGGTATATGATGTAACACCACACACACGGTGATAGTCTTCACACCTCTAACTGTACATGTTTTGCAGGATGTCCAGCATTCCACCCCATATATCTGCTGTGCTCCTCATACAGTTGTGTATTTCTGGGAATATACTACTAAATGGAGTTCACTGAACTGTTCTCCATACTGACACAGTTAAGTGATGGCCTTTGCATCCTGCTGCTACTCTGACTTGTTGCAACATGCTCTTATACTAGCCACCTTCTTGGTTACTCAGCGCATGTATAATGTATGTAGGTTTAGCCTTCTGTCCCTCCATTGTATCTGGCTTTGTCCAGCTTTCTTTCAGTAATAGACTGTGACATATTGACAGTATGTGGGATTCGTACCATAAGAGTACCTCACATGCAAATGTTGTAAGTGCAGCCAGCTTCAAACCATGAACACCATCAACCATGTTAATGTATTTAGCCCACTGAGCCCCACCAGCCACCAGAAACTGAGATTCAATTCCTCACACTGTCAGCAGTGGACAGACATATACACTTTGACCGTAGCATATTGTGGAAAATAGGACATGTAGCCAGGTTGCTTGGGACAGTCCTGGAATTGTGTGGTCTGCTGATATATCTTTGCAAATGTACTATTACTGCAGTTATATAGGAACACAGATGTGCTGGGACTAGGGGACTCTAGCATCGAGGGTCATGCATCTGTCCTATGACCCCACTGTTTGGCAATTCCCTTACATACTGCAGTGGGTTTTGCTGCCTTGTGGCCTAATGCATATTATGGGGCAGTCACTATTAGAGTACCTGTTGTCCCACATATCTGTTAGTTCTCTGCAAGTATCCCAGTTTCCCACTTTCCCTTGCATAAATGCAGCAGGTCCATACATATGCTACCATAGTCTAGTACCTCGTACATTTTGTAAAGGAGAGTGACTTACCTTGTGCATGCAGCAGTTGAGATACCTGTGTTTCAGGGCTGACTCTGTCTGATGCATGCAGTACACAGTCAGTACATGGTAAGGTATAGGTCGTGTGGTGTGGCTGGCATCCTTTTTACTATGTATGCGAGTTGGAGTAAGGTGTCAGTCCCTAGGATCTTAGGTTGTCAATACATGTACTAGGTGTTGCCTCTTTGCCAAGGCCAATGTATACTGAGCATGCCTACATCTGCCTATAGGGAGAGCTTCAGGGGTTCCTCCTCTGAGTCCCCCTGGTGGTGTGGCTGTGGGGACCTTGGCACTGGGGTGGGGCTGTTTGTCCCTTCCTTGGGATAATCCTGCCGCATTTGTTTCCACAGGATCATACTGTGTAGCATGGCACATACTGTGAACATCTGTGCATATGTATCTGGAGAGTACTGCAGGTCTCCACCAGACATATCGAGGCACTGGAATCATGATTTGGGCAGCCTAAACACACTCTATGATGTTCCTAGTTTGTATGTTTGCCTCATTATGGCATCCTTTGGTAGATGTGTTTGTGCATTTCTGATGGGAGTCATCATCCACGGTCTCAGTGCATAGCCAACATCCCCCAGTAGATGGCTGTATGGGATGTTCTTCCTGGCAAACATCTGGTACAGCTGTGATGTGTGTCAGATTTGGGAGTCATGATAACTACTAGGGCTGCCAGCACACACATTCATGATAATGCCCTGGACATTGCGCACGATCTGGCAGTTGATGGAGTGATACCCCTTGCAGTTGATGTTGACTCTACTCTCCTCACAGGGTGGTACTTTGATGTGTAAATGAGTGCAGTCTATGGCATGCAGTACCTCAGGGTAGTGTGCTACATGGTAGAAGAGATGCATACTACTGGCCCTCTCCTCAGGGGTGCGGGGTAAATAAATGTGCTCACTGGCATGTGTTTGCATGGCAGCCAAGAATTGGTGGAGTACCCTGGATGCTGATTCCTGTAAGACCTCCATCATGTCCCCAGCTAGTCTTTAAAAAGTACCTGTAGCTAGTATTCTAAGTCAAAGTAAACTTTATTGTCATACAGATCAACAGAGAGGAAAAAGTGTGTGTCACTGCACGAAATTTCGATACTTGGGCTCGTACCATAAGAATTATAGTTTACAGAAGGAAGATTAATAATAATTTAAAAATACTGAAATAGAAATCAAAAATAAGATACTAAAAATAAACACAATAAAGTGTAAAGTGAGCTATGTAGATAACAATGACATATTGCACATAAATGTTTGTTTACCCATTTAGCAGGTTAGGCTATGGGTTTGTTGTTCAGCAGTCTGATAGCACATGGGAAGAAGCTGTTACGGAATCTGGATGTCCTGCATCTAATACTTCTGTAGCGCTTCCTTGTTGGCAGGAGTTTCAACAGTCCATAGGCCGGATGATGTATATCCCTCAGTAGTGTTCAGACTCTGCCATAGCATCTGTTTGAATATATGTCCTGTAGGGACTGAAGATTGGAGCCAATGATTTGTGTGG